>NC_051205.1:5837297-5969797 GCF_015220075.1 Falco rusticolus | reverse complement strand
ACCCCATCATTTATCTGGGCTTTCAAAACGAACCACAGACTCTGAAATATTTGCCTAAAGGCGTGATATTTTGTGGGAAATAGACCTATTTTCGCTGGTCCTGGAGATCCTCCGAGCAGCCTTTCTGCCAAGTGTATGTTTCATGAGCCGGGGTTGTATGAAATAGATTTGCCTTTATGAGCTGTGTGGGCACATATAGGTAAATTCAGAGGTAATTGTAATCCCATATACACTCTCCTCACTCTACACACTCGTATAGATATGCACACATACACTTTGCAAAGGCAAACGTATTTCACACGTACATAAATAAACACAGCAAATACTTGGGCTTTGAATTTGGTCATGAGAAAATCCTGGCACCAGCAGCCGGCCAATATTCCTGCCTAAACTGCAGGAAAAAGCCAAGCGGACCGTGCAAGTGTAGCAACTTCCTCGGCACCGCAGTCACGCCCGAGTCGGGAAATTCACAGGAAAAACTTGATTTAGCCAAAGGCACCTTCGAAATATGCTGGTGTGACATGGACCCAGTTCGCGCTTGGAGAAAACCTTGAATGCTACCAAGCCCTGGAAATCCCCTTGGAAACTCCATCACCCCCCCAAACGCTTAAATTACAGGGAAAGGTGTCTTACCTTCTGCAAGAATAAAAATTCGGGTTCAACATAAACGAAAACTGAAGCTATACAAGATTTTAAAAGGAAGCAACAGAAACAGAAACAGAAACAGGCAAAATCCGCCCCAAATTGGATCTGACCATTTGAAAACTCTGCAAACGCCACGAAATGCCTTTTAAAACGCAAAAACACTGGGAAACTACATCTTTCTCCACGCACCCATTTTAAATTTAACATCTGAAGCGAAAGAAAACCTTTATCTGTATTTATTTATTCCTTTATTTACGCCCCAATTACAAATCCGACCCAATATAATCTTTCTTTCGGGTTAACTCCCACCAAAACCTCTCTTGGCGTGGATGTTGAAGGCGCTTTGTGCAGATAAGTTTGGAGGGGTTTTGATAACCTTGACTTTGTGGGGGTTTTTTTTTTTGCTTTTTTTTTTTCCTGTGGGTATGGGTGAGGGGGTGTGTGCAATTGCAACTCAACTGCCAGATAATATCATTTCCCTTTGGATGCGGAATGGTATTAAAAAAAAAAACAGAAAGAAAGAAAATAAAGAAAAAAGAAAGGATAAAAAAGAGAAGTGTTTCTGGGTTTTGCTTTGAAAAAGGCCAGTTTTGGAGAGGGAAGCGCCAGAGGATAGGTTTTGCTGGTGCCACAGACCCGAGGTGTGTGTGCATGGGGGTCCACACACGACCCACATGCATGCAGCCCTGCATGCACATACAACGCCACATTCCCCAGCCATCCTTCTGCTGGTGGAACCCTAATTATAGCACGGATCCTGACACACGGCGGATATTTTAATCCACATACCACAGGCAAACCATGCAACCCTTTGCTTAGATCTAGGCAGGATTTTCTACCAACTTTTTAGAGAAATTCAATCCATCCCTTCGCATGTTCCTCACTTATTGACCTGAAAGAAGCCTCAGAATCCACCTAGCTTCAATTTTGGACAGGAACAAACCCGAATATTCACATACACGTAGATTTCAAGCCATATGCAATCTCTATAGTGAAAATAAAACGTCTTCCATGAAAGCCTCTTTTCAGAAAATACAAATTTAAAACATCTGCTCAACACACAGAAACATTTTTTGCCTTCGCAAACAAGACCTCAATTCGCCAGGAAAAAAAAAAAAAAAAAAAAAAAAAAAAGCAGCTTTTTCCTCTCTGAGTCTCCCAACGAGCTTCCAAGCCACGAAATGAACCACACTGCACAACTCCAGCCTGAGATGTTTGCAACTGCAAATTAGACTCTACGCATTTTAATTTTTTACCCTACTTCAACACTGAGCAAAGCCAAAGAAGACAAATCCTCTTAGCACACGGAAATAAAGCATTTACATAGAAAGCGATATGAAAGGGAAAATAATCAGGGTTCATCTGCCTTAAAAACCACAACCCCCCCTGCAAGCGACACCCCCAAACAAACAAGCCCCAAGTCTCTGCAATTTCAAAGCAAAGCCACCTCATCTTATCACATTCTGCAGCGTTGACTGCAAGAACCTTTTTTTTTTTTTTTTTTTTTTTTGCATAAGTACATGCACAGCAAATTTTCTCCATAAAAAGAGCGAGGGGACGAGTTCTTAAATAGCTGTCTGCTCCTTTTTCTCAGCTCTTAAATATATATTAAAAAAAAAAAACAACAACAAAACAAACAACCCAAAGCAAACCACCCAACAGTTCTAGGAAGATTTTTTTTCCCCAAAAGACAGCAACAATACAGAACATTATTGTGCCAATTTCTGGAGGAGAAGTTGGCTGGGTAGAGAGCACGTTAGCGCATATTCGCAGTACTCTAGCTCTTATTAGCTATGGATGATTACTAATTGCTGAAATTAGCTACTGGTAATGAATGATTCCCTTACCTTTTGCTTCATTGTCAGAATTGTCAGTGCTGGTGTCAGTGTTTTTATTCAGCTCTTTCTCTGCTTCCGAAGGACTTATTTTGGGTGCTGGGGCGCTTTTTTCTGTTTTAATTTCGTTCGTGGATGTGTTCTGAGTATTATCTGTTTTTGTGTTTTCGGGAAAACTCACTTTAGCCACCGGGGGCGGAGGAGGAGGAGGAGGTGGTGGTGCTGGTTCCAGATGCTCATTCCTTGGGTTCAGGCTCGCCCTGGATTCAAAACTTGCCTCAAACTCATTTGGATTGCTGCAGTTTGACGTCTTCTCCATGGAGGGGTAACCTTGGCTCGCTCGGTAGTAGCTAGGAACGGGGACTTCATGGTCATTTAGGCAAGACTCAGGCATTTGGTTGGGGTAGAGGGCCGTCTCTGTGGCATTTTTTGCCCTTTTATCAGCGTTATACATACAGCAAACATTCTCTTCCTTGACATTGGTTGGGAAGGAGCAGGATGGGAGCTGTCTTGCAACAGGTTGCTCGATCCTGTACGTATTTTTGGGGTCACACCAAGTGTCTAGCTGAGAAAGGTAAGATGGATAGGTGCTGAGAGACAAGGTAGCGCTATTCACCTCGTCCCTTTTGGAAAGAGACGGGATAATTCCACAGTTCCTCATGACTCCGCAGCTGAAATCGCTCCCAGGCTGCATGTACATCCCTTGGCTGGAGGAATAATTCTCCCCTCTACAGGTACCGGCCAACGAGTCCATCAAAAACGAGTTAGAAGTCACATTGTTGGGACATGACATTTTCAGAGAGGGTTTTTAAGGAGGAATACTCCAGCCAGGGGCTGACATCTTTTTTTTAGGGGGAAAAAATATCAAGCACCATAATTATCCACGCATCGCTCTCCCCCCCTCCACCCCCCCACGTGATGCCCAGGCCAATGAGGATTGAAAATGGCCTTGATGATTCAGACGGGGGCGACGTCACGGGGGTCAAGTTGTCGGGACCGGGAGCGGCACCGTGGAGCAACAGCGACATCTGCCAGCACCGGGCCGGGACCTGCCGGCGAACAAAGGCAGAGCCCCGCCGCCCGCTCCCGCCCGCCCGTTTGTTTACCAACGGAGCCACGCGTGGAAACGGGGCAAAGGAGCGGGGCCACCGAAGAAAGAAAAATTATAAAATTTATATCGATTTTGAAAAATTTTTAGTTTTTTTTTTTTCAAATGTATAGGGGGAGAGGGTAAAATTTAAATTAAAGAATCATCCCCTCCCCTTTTTCCCCCCTCTTCCCGTGCCTTCTCGGAATTACCTTTTTGCGCCCCAAAACCAATTTTTAATTGTTGCCTCCCGACGCCCCCCTCCTCTCTCCTTCTCCTTCCTCCGCTCGCCTGCATCTTCCCCGCCCTCCCCAGCGAGGCTGGGCATGGGCGAGCTCCTCTGGGCTGAGCCGGCTGCTGCGCTGCTGCTGCTGCTGCTTGGCGTTATTTTTATGCGTATTAAAATTATTTGGGTTTTTTAGGGAGGTAGATGGGGTTTGGGGGGTGCGGTGGGGTGATGCACTCGGCGCGGCTTTGCTTTCGCTGTTTCGAGAGAGATGTGGGAAGGGGGGGGCGGGAATTGGGGAATAATTCAGAGACCCTTCAGGCAGGCATTTCCCCGAAACCCCGAAGCTCCTTAGAGCAGGTTGGATATTTCCCAGGCAGCTTTTTTAATGAAGGAAAAGACGATGAAAACCTAGTTTTGCTTTATATTCCCTTTTCTTTTATTCCCGGCAGCAGAACAGCTTCGCCCTCCCTGACTCTGCGAAGACAGCTTTTTTTAATTATCCACTTTCATTCCCGAACTGTCTTAAGTTTCTGGGATAAAATGGCATGTGTGGTGTTGTGCAGGGGAATGAAAAAAAACCCAACCAACATAACTCCTCGTGGAAAGGAAAAAAAAAGGGGGTCGAATTTGTGCAAAGGGAACGACTTTGGAGGGTGACCTGGTGGAGCGCGGCGGTGTGGTGGGTTCTCTCCCCTCCCGTCCCCCCGTCTGCTCCCTCTTTCTTTCCGGAAAATATCTACCGGGGAGGTGGGCGGGGGGGGGGGGGGGGGGGGAGGGAAGGGAGGAAAATCCAACCTGAGACTAGCTACATACCCTGCAGAAGGCTTTGCAAACTGAAACTCCCCTGATTTGGTCGGATTTTATTTGATTTTCATTTCCTCTTTTTTCCTGGAGTGGTTTCACGAGGAAAGTTACTTTTCTCTTCAATATTTCCTCTCTCCTCTTTTGTGGCGCAATTCGCGGCGATGGCAGCTCAAGTTGCTGTTTTCTTTTAAATTTTAAATCTCCGAGCAAGATTTGATGCCTTAAAGACGACGGAATTTAAACATTGGTAGTTATCGTGCCCTTTCCCCCAACTTAATTTTCTTTATGATTTTCTAAATCGTGTAGTAATTAGGCTCTATAGGGTTTTTGTCATCATTCGTCCTGGCGTGTTGTAATGCTGGTGGGTGAACTCTGATTTTAGGCGAAGCGGACGATTAAAGCAATGGTGAATAAATAAATAAAAAGGGAGATAGCCCGGAATTTCAAGATCATTACGATTAGAAAGAGACGGGTTCAGAGTCACTTTCAAGGGAAACAAAAAGAAAACGCCACCTTTCATAAAAAAAAAAAAAAAAAGAACAACGGGGGTGGGGGGGAGAGAGAAAAAGAAGGAAAAAAGGAAAAGAATGGGGAGAAAAAAGAAAAAGAAGGGGGAGAAAGGAAAGGGAGCAAAATCGTGGAGAAAAAAAAAAGTACATTGGAGCAGAGAAAGTGGAACTTGACCGTTTGGGGTGATTTGTAACGGTTTAGAGCAAAGTCCTGCTTAAATATTCTCACGTCTGCAAACCTGTTTTCCCAAAGATTTTCAAAAGCAGGGCTGTAAAATTTCCCTCGACTTAACTTTCAAGAGCTTTGCGGGTCTTCTCTCCGCATCAAGTAGGACAAGTTTCAATATCTTAGGCCGAAAAAGCCTAAAAGTGCATAATCCTATTTCGTGTGCCCCCTTCCCCAGCACAGTAAAAGCTTTCGTAGGCTTCAGACGCCATTTGGTTCCCCTGGAAAGCTATTTGCGACTTTATTGCCTCTATTTGTGTTATCTGCATAGGTCTTTTTAAAACAGTTTGATAGAAATCGTTCAGTTTTATGATATCCAACGAAAATTCCACATAATATTTATAAGTAAAGAATAAAACTTTAGTATGGGAGCCAATATTTTCTCATTTATAGGTGATGAAATTAAAGACCAATGCAATTTTGTATTATATTGTGTTTTTTTCCCCCCGGTTTGATTCCCCCCCCCCCCCCCCCCCCCCCCCTTTATTTTTGCAGCTGATGTGGCTGGCCAATAATTTATGCTGCTCAGTCAAACAGTTACACATGTGCATTTTTTGGGACACCAAAATTTGACCTCATAGCTTCCTGTATTGCCTGCCTAAAGATTAAATACGTTTTCCTGATTTTTTCGCCCTGCATTCTGGTGTGTGCTTTGTCGAAGGAGATATGAAGGAGTTGCACGGAGCCCATCAAACGTGACATTAAATAATTTGAATTTGCTTCTCCGCAGAACCAGGCGCCTCGCAAGAGCATCTCGAGCAAACCTCCCCATCCGGGTTGCCGGAGAAAGCAAAAAACGGTGCTGGAAACCTCATCTTTTATGAATGTGTAAACGTTGTGAGTATAAAATAAAGATTTACACCGTTCATAGGCGTTTTGTTTACTAGGGTTTGCCAGCACAAGCTAGCGATGTAAACGTTTGGAGGGTTTCAAGCCTGGTTCCCGAGTTGCTAATCAGCATCTTCGGGAGCACAGTGGGATGAGTAAATATAAAATCAGGTTGTTCATAAAAATATGAGCTGAAAATGTCTCGAAACTTCAGCGTGATGGGGTTTTTGGCCATGGAAAAAGAAAGTTGACGTTAGGAAGCAGCACAGAGGCGTCTCCAGGAGACCGAATATTGTTTAAAGTTTAAAATAATTAGAAGTATGATAAACATGGGTCATTAATGGAAAGAGAAATAAAATTCATCAGCCTAAGTGGAACCCCCGTTGGGAAAAATGCTTTACTCTAATTACAGAAAATAAATACGAACAAATGCTATTAAAACTTAAAAGGAGAGAGTCTACCCGTGGTAAGGACTTTAATAACCTACTTTGAATTTTACACACTTTTAGGGGAACCATATACACGTCCGATGTTCATCCCCCGCCACCGTCGGGCTGCCACCCTTACGCGTTTCCTCGAAAGCTGCTCTCCCACCCCCACCCCCCAGCCGCGTGGGTTCAACCTGGCCCTTTTGGGCCAGTTCAGGGGGTTTTACCCAATGAACTCCGAGGCACAGCAAAAAAAGTGGGGTTTTGCCCTTCCTTTCACGGCCCCTGTTCTCCCGGGGAGAGGGGATGCCTGAGCGGGCTGTCCCCGCGTCCTCCCATTGTCCCCAGAGTCCCAGACAGCGCAATTGCCCTAAAACGTCCCCAAACCAGCGCTGGGGATGCCCGGGAAGCCGCGGACCTTGCTAGGCAGGGACGAGGGGCTGGGGGGGGAGATGCCAGAAAACCCCGTCTTCTTCCCATCACCCCGAGGAGTATATAAATGTCTACGATTTCCAAGACAAAGCATCTCTCAGGCTTCCTCGGAATATTTTACCTGTCCCCTTTTCAATCTAATTATTTAACTGTGAGTTATGTATAGAAAGTGTTTCTTATGCTCATTGTATTTTTTACCAAGTTTTCTTACGTTTTTATGACAAACATTCATTTTCGCTTCGAGGAAGTATTTGGTAGCAACACTTTAATGATTACCTTAAATTTGTATTTCTGCCCGGTATTATGCCCCATGTTGTAGCGGAAATAATTCTGATTTATGACAAAGTACACTGGAGTACAATAACAGCGATGCAAAAATAAAACCCACGCCTTTATATGTTGGCTTAGAAACTGTAAACTATCACCACAAGAAATCTATCAAACTTTACAATCCCTCTTACCCTGCTTCCTTCTTTCTGAGTAACTTAAGTCAAAGAATTATGGAATGATATTATGTTCCTTGAGGTGGTATTGAAAACTGTGTTCAAGCTTTTCTACCCCCAACATAGCACCCATGGACTGGATGGAGGTTGGACCCCTTTCCTTTCCCTTTGATCATTAAGGCGAAATTTGGAAAGTGTAATTCATACATAAGCAAGAGCAGGCAGGGTGACAGAGCACAACGATGTGACACGGGGATTTTGGAGGAGTTTATTCAGTGCTGAAATGTTTCCTTTAATTTTCCAGCCGTGTTAACAAACTTAAATATTGTGCCCACACACACACACAAAAAAAAACAACCCACAGAGAGAGAGAATAATTTCTACCAGAGGTGTGTAGGTTCGGGTGGAAGCTCTGAAAATGTGGATTATTGCACGTTTGGAAAATTAAAGGGTTTTTTTGTGGGGGTTTTGGGGTTTGGGATTGTTTTTTGGGGGTTGGCGGGTTTTTGCTTTTAGTCTGGGAAATACTGGTGGCCGCGCTGCGGTTTTTAAGCTGCAAAATAACTGAGCAATGTGGATTTTGGAGAGCCCCTTTTATAAAGTTAAAAAAAAAAAAAAAAAGAAGTGAAGTTGAAAGAGGCGAAGAGTAACGATGAAAGGTAAAAACTGCAAACAATGAAGGACGTGCTAAAATGTGGGTCTGCCCTGCGAGTTAAGAGCAAACCTCAAAGAATTCCTATTTTTCACATATGACGATAGGAAAATGATTCCTTTCAAAGTTTTTTAAAACACTGATAATTTAACAGGCGTCTTTGAAGCGGCAACGCCGGTCTGCTGAGCGCCTCAAAATAAACATTATTGTTTCAATTACAGTTTTAGCAGAATATCGAGAGCACCGCGAGGACGGGCGATTAACACTCCCGTTTCTTCTTCAGCAAGAAAAAGAAGCAATTTGGGCAAAATAAAATCCCAATAAATAGAAATTTCACACCTAGCCATGGAAATACGCTGGAGAGATCGGAGCTGAAGCTTGACCTTTTTCTTTTGCTGTATTTGCCTACATTTGCGAGTCTCTACCTTCCAAACGCACACACCGCCGCAGAGGTGGAGAGTGCTGGGAAACGTATGTGCAGGGAGAGAATTTTCTTTAAAAAACGCTGGAATTCTCCTTTTTATTTTTTTTTTAATATATTTTTTCCGTACCTGCAGCCCTCATCCTGAGAGAGAACCTCGAACATCTCTTGCTTCCTTAATCCCGGGCTCTTCGCAAACCCCAAAGAGTTTCGGCTGTTTTTTAAAAATTAACCGTCATTTGCAGAGTCACACACGGTTTATATCAAACACATCTTTAAAGCAGAGGACTGCAGATTTTCTTGAGCATGTATCACCTAATTCAAAGAAAGGAATTAGGCCGCTTTTTGACAATTAAAACGAACGAATTTACTTTGCTACTTGTAGCACATAAACAATTGTAATGTTTACATTAAGCCTTCCCCCCTTTTTTTTTCCAAAATGAATAAAGTTTTTTTATGGGCTCCATCAGCAATATGTTCCAGCCTAATTTCTCAACTCTAGATTAAAAAAAAAAAAAAAAAAAAAAGCCTTGTGAGGTTGCAAACCACATTCTCGTGGTTTCATGTTGTAATTTAGAAGTTATCAAAAGCAGAGAAACGTGCTTCCATCTAACATATGCTGTGCATCCCTCCATCCCCAACTTTATGAAAGGCGGATAAGCCAGGCCTTAATGAGCCGCCATTTTGGGGCAAAATAATAAAACTCATATTTTTAATATATTCCCGGACAGCGGAGGGGCAGCGCAGCTATGAGCTGCCCCCACACCGCCCTCGTCTCCCTTTTTTTGGGGGCATTTATTTTTAGGGGGCCATTTATTTGGGGGAGAGCTATTTCTTTATGGAAGGCCATTTATTTTTGGAGGTCTATTTAATCATGGGAGACTATGTTTGGAGGTCTATTTATTGGGGGGGTCTATTTATTTTTAGGAGTTTGTTTTTTTTTTCTTTCGGAGGGGGGGTAAAAATCAAATCGCAAGTTTGCAAACGCTTTGCCTCAAATCCGCAATTCCTTCCCCAAAGTTTTCTCCCTCTCCCCCCCTCCCTCCCTTCCCCTCCCTCCTCCTTTTGCCGGTGGCTTTGCAATATTTCAGCAGCAAATTCGCAGCCGGTCCCCCCTCGGCAGAGCGGTGCTTCAGGAGAACCAATTTAATTGCCTTTCGCCAAGGTTATGGGCCACCAGGGTCCCTGGGAGAGGGCTCCAGGACTCGGGGGCTGCTGCCTGCTTGCCTGTGCCCAGCCCTGCCTCTCCGCCGGGAGCAGCTATTGCTCCTATAAAAGTTCCTCGTACACAAATAAATGAATTCACCCTAGGATCCACAGGCGAGGATTAGCTCAATTGATGGTCGATTCGAGTCCACTTGCCAAAACCACTGGCTTTCTTCTTCGCTTTTGCGAAATCCCAGCTCTGGCCAAGCTGCAAACCAACGTCAAACCCGTGAGGAAAAGTGGAAATGGTCAAAAGGATGGATTTCCCCTCACGGCTATTGTGTGCCGCTCTTGCTGAGTTGTTCAGCTGAAGTTGTTTATTTACATGCCACCAAGGAGGTTTCGCCTTATCACACTGTCAAGTTTACGTGCTTCTGCCCTGGCACCTTCGGGAGAGGCTGCGTGGGGCCGTGTGGGTGCCAGTGGGTGCGTGTGCCTGGGTACGTGCGGCCCCGTCCACACAACGAGGATTCTGGACACTTTAATCCAGCACTTGCAGCTCTACAGATCCCCCCTCCCCAAACAAGCTTCTTTTTTTCCTTCTTCATTTTTTTCATTTTTTTCTTTTTCTCCTTTCCTTTTTCCTTTCTTTTCTTTTTTCCTTTCTTTTCTCTCTCTCTCTCTTTTTTTAATTTTTAAAAAAGAAGTAATTTGCTTTGTAAGGAAACCAGCATAAGTGAACATTATTATCCCGCAAGAAGCCAATTAGAAGCCGGCCCCCTCGCCTCCTTCCCTCTGCAATATTTCACAACAAAGTCACCCAGAGCTGCTTCCAATATGTTGTGTATGAAATCCAGGGAGCAATAGGAAACAGGTTGGGTTGGTGTGTTTGTACGTCACATGGAAAGGGCTTTTGTAATTAGTCTGGGTGTCATTAACGTAGAGCACAGAGCGAGCTCCCCAGCCTATGAGGGAGGCTTTATTGTGATGGACATCCAAGGTAGGAATAAAGCTGGTGGAAAAGCCTAAATGCGTGCTGGGAATTAAAAAAAAAGGGGGGGGGGGCGGGGAAAAAAGAAAAAAAAAGAGGAAAAACTTGTAAAACTTTTACGCCAAACAAAGTTATAAAAACTTTTCATGCGTTAAGATATCAAAAGCTTTATAACAATAATAAAGACTGTGTGCCGTGTGTGTTAAACCTGCCTCGAAATGCATTAAATGCTGCGCGGCTGAGTTAAATATTAAGCATCATAAACGCCACGCGGGGCTCAAAATTAGTTTGGGGGTGGGGGGGTGGGTGGGGTCGGCGGAAAAATGTGGGGGGCCCCCCCACCCTGGCTCCCTGGAGGCGGGGCGGCCGGGGAGCCGCGACCCTCTCTGATTCCACTTTATTACAAAAGGGTTAAAGGTGATGGACTTGACTTTATTGAAGTTCAAAGACATCATATATTCACATTTTTCTTCCTGTGGGTCTCACTCCCACCCCTGATCACCCAGCCCGCCTCGGAAAACCCCTCGCCATGGCAAGTTTTGGTTTTCTGTGGTTAAATGGGAGCCGGCACCCAAAAACCCGGCGCCGGACCCTCCCCTCGCCCCGCCGCATATGTCGCCCTCCGTATAGGTGCACGCACACTGGGTTGGCGAGATACATATGTCTCAGCCCTGTTCTGCTTGTACGCTCCCCCACTGTGGTACCCAAAGCATCTTCAGCGACCCCCCCCCCCGCCCCGTCCTCCGCCAGCCCCTTCTCCCCCCCCTCCCCAGAACATTAACAGCCCTTTTCCTACATGGCACTGATGCTTAATGCTGCTGTAAACTCCCACATGGTCTATAAACTTGGATTTTACAACTAGCATTCCATTTTAGCTCGCGAAAACTTTGAACTAGGCCTACAGTTTCATTGTGCTGCAGTTGAACTGGAGCCTTGGAAAAGGCGGGGGGGGGGGGAAGGAGAAAGGCAGGGAGGGGGAGAGAGAAGAGGGGGGGAAAAAATTCCCTGGGCAAGACTCCCTTATTTGTTTACTATTTACTGCGGAAGTCTTTTCCTTTAGCCAGACGGGGTAATTAAGAAAAATTAAGCTGTTTAGTGCTGCAGTCTTTATTACAACGTCTAGACTAGCCGCTTTTGTCCGGACAGCCGCTGCTGTTACGGAGCATTAACTGCCTCTTCTGACCTCCCGATATTCACCTTATTGCACCTCTCTCTAGTTTTCCTAACCTTGGGAAGGTTTGGCAAACACTCATTAAAGAAAGGTGCTTTCCCCCACCCCTCTCTCTTTATTTTATTTTTGCGGTGGAGGATAAGCCCCCTCCTCAGTCTGGTCCCGGCGCGCAGCTACATCTGCCAGGAAGATGGCTCCTATCTTCAGCTTGTCTATTTTACTTCGCAGCCCGGGGAAAAAAAAAAAAAAAAAAAAAAAAAAAGGAAAAAAATCCCCAAATCCCCTCCTTACGCCTAGTTTATTGAATGTAAAGCTTAGGCGAGATTTTAGGCCGGGGGCAAGCGTCCTTTCAGCTGGCAGTCTTTGCAAAAATAAATACAAGGAAATAAAGCAGCGCTTCGCCATCCTCCGAGCCCCTTTTTCTTCCCTTTCCCACTCTTGTAATGAGAAACATGCCTCTGAACATCCTTTCAAGATCATATCGTGGTGTAACCAGGACGGGTCTATCACGAAAGCTTTAAGTTGGTTTGCATTTAATTGCGCGGGGGGTGCGTAGGGGCGTTCAGATGGGTGCAAACGAAGAACATTTTTGTGGGTTTAGCATTTTTTTTCCCCTACCGTTGTCAAATAAAATCAGAAGACACCATCAAAGGGGTTTTCATTCAACAGGGTTGTATTTAAAAGCAAGTATGAGAATTTTACAAGAACACTCTCAATGGATGGGAATATAATGTGCTGTTTCTTGGCTGCTGGGGGTTTTATTCCCCCTCTCTTTGTCCCACCCCCCCCAGCCCTCGTCCATATGCACAATCCCATCAGAAAGCAGGAGAGCATCCAGATTGGAAACCTCGAACATAACCCCCCCTCCCCCCAAAAAAAACCCAACCCCCCTTCCGAATTGTTGTATTTACACAAAATACATGCACCACATCGCCAACGGCATCTTCGGGATTTCTTTGTCCTTGAAAACGTTGTGTTGGTTTCGGACACTGCGAGAAAAAAGTCATTGTGCAAACAGGGAAAAAAAAAATAATCACTTTTATGCCCTGTGCCTGGGAGTTGAACTTGTTTTCCTTAAGCAGGAATTTAAGGACTTGACTTTGCATTTGTGCTTTGTATAAGGTATCCTTGACTCATGGAAATGCAGCTTGTTTCTTGGTGTAATTACAGTTTCATTCATTTTTAAATTTTTGTTTTTTAAGAAGACTAATATATTGTTCTCATGAAAATGCAAAAAGATTAACTACAACCGGAAAACAGTGAAAGACATCTGGAGCCAAATTCAGAGTAGGATTAGTGGGCCAAGAAAAATCCTATAAATTTCAGTTCGCTGATGAATACAATGAACTCCACACCAAACGTGTGCTCCAAGGTGGAGGTTTCCTATTAATGCCAGTCCTATTAGAGCAGATTGCAGCGAGTCCCATGAATACGGATGATGATATTTCTGATATGCATTCAGGTATTTAAACTCCTATGGAAGAAACCCACACCACAATGACCGCAAAGAGGCTTTTAAGAGGGGAAATTCTAATAAAATGGTCAAATAAAATCATAATGTAGAACAGCTTGCAATGTCTTTATTTGCCACAGAATTTCACAGAGTATCCCGGGGACTCACTTTACATACACAAAGAATTGGTTTTAATTATTATTCTTTTTCAGGATTTTTTTTTCTTGTTGTTCTTCGTCTCCCATTTCGGGGGGAAGGGGGGGGGGGGGGGGAAGAAAAGAAAAGAAAATGAAAAAGAAAAAGGATAAAGGAAAAAACCAGCACTACGAAATTTATTTACAAACCATTTCAGAGCCAGTTATTGCAAATGTATTTTCTCCTGGATTTACCCCCCTCCCGACTCCAAATGTAGGAATGATACTGCAGAGGATATATATATATGGATATATACACGCTCACTCCCGTATATATATGCATATATATATTTTTAGATAGAAAAGGTGGATGGAGAGGTGGAAATAATGACCTTCCTTAATACACAGATGAGCGGGGTGGGTATGAATGTGCACACACACACACATAGAAGGACACACATGTCTGTGTGTGCATACACACACACACACACACACACACACACACACTCTCTCTCTCTCACCCCAGATGAAGTGATTCGATCCTAACAGGGAGACTTTGGCCGCTCTTGTGATAACACAGCTGCATACTGAAATCACCGTGGTAGTAACACCCAGCACTGCGATTTATTCAAATGGACAGGGTGCCTAAATAATAATATACAATAAAATAATAATAATAATAATAATTAAAAAAAGGGGGAATCCCAACCTGTTCAGGAAAAAAAAAAGAAAAAAAAAAGAAAAAAGTTAAATAAAATGTTCATGGAATTCAAGTCCTTGAAGCGGGAACTGAAAGAAAATCTCACTCCTTTTGTTACTCAGCACTGTCCCAGACATACAAATATAAGTAACGAAAAGGCTTAAACTTTGAGGTTGCTTTGTCGACTCAAAGGGCAAACCCATGCTCGCAACTGTTCCTCCTCAATACACAGACACTTCACCAGGAGAGGGGATTTCAAAAGATGTTCACAACAAGGGATTTCCAGAGAAATACTGCAGGCGGTCTCTGCTTAATTTTTTTTCTTTCATTCTTCTGTTCTGAAACCAAATTTTAACCTGTCGGTCAGTGAGATTTAACATCCTAGATAACTGGAGCCTTTTTTCTTTGTTTATATAGACATTGAAGAAAAATTCTCTCTCTAGCTCTCTGATCTGGAATTTCGAATAGGGGCATCTCTTCTTCCTCGTTCTGGGAGCACCTTAAAAGAACCAGAAGGCAGGGTAAATATCCTAAAGAAATGCAAGACACACACCCATCTTCACAGCTGACCAGATAGATCGGAGCAGCTTACTAACTTCAGTTATTAATGCAGGGAGGAGATATCTTCCAGCAGTTCGCCTATTGTTAGGGGTAGCAGAGGTGAGGTTACACAGGGTCTTAAGGACCGTGGTGTAATTATTTTCCCACTGCACGGGGCTTAACGCAGGCACATGCAGACATTTTGGTTGGAGATAGGTTATTTTTTAAAAATAAAGAACAGCCTAGGACTGGAGGCAGCAGGCTGCTGGAGCAGGGTTTAGAGAGGCTGGAAAAAAAACCCCACACCACACCACACCACGCTCAGCTGCAAATCTGTTATCTGTATAGAAACAGCATGAGCAAGGTTGGAATTAGAGGAACTAGATATTATGTTCCGCATAAGTTTTTTATTAACTCCAGTCCTCGCCACACACGCAAAAAAGAATCAAAGTAAAAGAGAACTTAGCATCTGAGCTGCAAAAGGGGACTTGCATCGCGAAAGCAAATAGGAAAACAAAACAGCCCTCCCCTCTTCCCAAAAGATCCCCACGCTGAACACTAACTTGCAAAGTTGCCTAGATTCAGCCTTTAAAAAACGCTCCAAGACTGCCTAGAAAATGTGAGCGCATGCAAAAGAAACCCAACACAACAACAACAAAAAAACCCAACACAACCAAAAAACAAACCAACAACCAAACCACACACAACACCAGAAGACCCAAACAACCAACCACGTAAGTAAAAGCCCTTCCTGACAAAAGCTAGACGCTCCACTGGGCTTGGAGGAGAATAAATGCCACTTTAAACAGAAAAGTAGAAGAAAATGCTCAGCTTTGCCTGCAAATTCGGCAGATTTCCCCTCAGCACTGCACCCCCACCAAGAGAAAAGACTCAACATACAGTTTTAATTAAACAAAAAAAAGAAAAAAGAAAAAACCAAACAAAAAAAAAGCCGCCCCAAACATTTTGCATGCATCTTAACGCCTAAAAGAAAGCACAGGCAGCTAAAGTAGTGTTCTGCCCAATTGCCTTTTACCCTCAGCAACCCGGGACCAAATCCTTTTAAAATGCTCATGTAAGTTCATGATCAAAGTTAATATTTGTCACGATGGTGTGCTTTTAAAATTTCACAGACTCTAAGATACTGTGTCTGCGCCTAACATCTCCATTTTTTTCAAAGAGCTTTTCCCATCGTAAAAATTCTTCTCGTTGGAAGAAAGAGCTTTGTAGGTTATAATAAAATCCTTTGAATGCTTATAAAACTCCACATAAAATTTGACCGACAAAACACACGGGCTAGTCCCTTAACCTTTCCATTTACTGCTCTACCTACTCGAATTGCTGTTTTTGCTTCCTTCCTTGGTGACAGAAGAGGACGAGGCTGAAGACCCTGGGTTTGTGTTTTCCTCCTCATCTTCCGGGTCTATACCTTGCTCTCCGCGGGATGACAGTGCGTGGGGTTGGGACTCTGCCTCCACTTTGCCCTCACCCTTCTGCAGGCAGGTCTCCGTCGGATTTTCCGCCCCGCAATAGGCATTTTCGAAGAAGCGGTCGAAACCTTGGGGCAAGACAGTGTTTTTGTTCATGCTGGTGTAGAATCCCGTCGATGCCGGGTGGTTGGAGCTGGGGTGGTGGTGGCTGTACACGCTCTCGTTTTTCATTAGCATTTCGGTCATGGTGGAAGGCGGGATGCACTCTCTATGCATCAGATCTTCTGCGGAATAACACGAGGCGTAATTGCTTCGGTGGTGCCATTTACTTGAGGGGTCTAGACCATAGGAGACCTCTCGCACGGGCTGCACTTGCGAGAGGTTGGTGGAGTAAGGGTAGGAGATTTGGCGAGAGGGGGCCTGTGGCAAGAAAGATGACACAGTTGAAAATTCAGGGACGTAATAGGTACAGCTGGGGAGGTAGAGATTAGAAGCGCAACCTGCCCTTTCTCCAAACTCAGCGCTCCTCTCCTTACGCGACTGGGAGCAGAAGTTGCCCAGGTTCACCGAGTTAAACATCTTTCTCCTTTTCTTGCTCCTATAGCTAGATGTTTTGGATCCGATGTGCGGAGGGGAAAAAATTTGGGAAGGCGAGATGACGCGCTATCCGTCTTAGTCGCTCCGGAGGACACGTGATCCAAAGTAGATATTGTCATATATCAGTTTGGAGCACTTAGATGCGTAGGAGTGGTTCACTTAGGTAAGATCTCAGAGGTTCAAACGATTGGTTTGCAAACACCGCAGAAACATTATGAAAATCAATTGCAGATTTGTATTCATTTTCCTGAAGGCACACCCCTCCTCAGCATTCACAGCAGAACAAGTACAAGGGGTGGCTTGTGAAGTTACTGCTTTTTTTTTCCCTTGCCTTTTTTTTTTTTCCTTCCTCCTCTCCTTCCTATTTGGATTCTGCTTGCTGCTTTTCAGCAGGATTTGGAGATGGGGTGGGGGGGATTTGGGCTGGGGAGGGGGGTAGTGGAGGGAGGGTCTTAGGGAGCTCGAACGGCGTTTTTCCACCCTTTAAAAAAATATTTTAATTACGCTGATTGCTATAATTTATCATTATGGCTATTTCTATCCTTAGAAGTGTTCCTGAACAGACTTTAGGTAGCTCAATAAAATCGCTGGAGGCGCAGAAGTAAGTTTTCCATTTCCCAAACCTTGCTGCAGGCGGGAATGCCCAGCTACAGCTAGGCTGCTAAATTACAACTAAAACTCTATATATCTCTCTATCTGAGAGTGAGGGGGTTGGTGCTAATTAACGAGCTTCTAACATACGCTAATTATGTTGATCTCTATGTGCACATCAACTATACATCAGCCAAGGTAGCATGCTTTATGGAGAATATACCATTTAAGCAATGGCAGTGTGCGGGGGATCGTGTAAAGTTTCCAACTTTAAAGTTAAAGCAGGCCTGGCTTAATGACTTTTAATATCGAATTAGTGATATATCAAGGAATAGAACAAATGAATTAAGTCAATGTCTAATAAATATTCGAAAACCTCTTTTTATGGTTGGTTAAATATTTATTACGTAAGAGTGGCATATTGAATATTTAATGCAATTGTTTATTGTCAATCAATGAACATACTTTCAGCAATACTCTCATCATTTATTCCTCCAGCTGAATTTAAAAAGGTATTCTTATTAAAGTAATTTGTTTTCTCTCCTGTGCCCCGGGAGCCTCCTCTTCCTCTGTCCTTCTGCATTTTCATACCAAAAAGCAGGGATACCGAAGTGCTGCCAGATATTTTGCGAGTTTTGCAAAGAATTATTAGGCGGGTGGGGGGAAAAAATAAATCTCTTCTGCAAACTCATTGGAAAGGTGCACCTGAAGGACGCATAACTTGCGCGGTACCAGGCTCCGCGGGGTTATCCCACTGCCTTTAAACAGTCCTGAAAGAACAAAATTGCCTGCAACAATTGGGCGCTAATAGGGTTTTCACCTGGATTAGAAATCATCTGTCTGAGGGGGAGAATATTTCTCTGTCGAGCAGAGGTGGCTGCTTTCATCTATGGATTAAAATATTGCAGCACATATTCCCCTCCCCCTCCCCCCCCCTTTTTTTTTTTATCCTTTTCTTTACAGGATGCTACTTAGGCATTTTCCCCCGGAATTATCCCTTTTCAAACGCCCAGTAAAAGGAAGAATAAATGAAAATATTAAATTGCCCACACATAAATCCGAACTAAACTCCATCATGGGATCTCTTTGGTGGTGGGCTGAACACTGCGAACAAAAACTGATGTACCAGGAGAGAGTGAGATGCTTTTCTGGAGAGGATCTTGTCAAATCCGAGTTGCAGTCATTTCAAACAGCAAGAAGGAAAAAAGGCAAATCTCAGCATCAGAGCTCTGAGCCTTGGGAGAAGCAGAAAAAGCCTCGACGGCTGCCGTGTTTTCGCTTTGCTTCCCGAAAAAATAACGCATAAACTCATCCGAAAATAACCAATTCACCAAAAGGGAGCAACAGAGGGTCCCAGCCCCTCGCGGGGATGTCCCCCTTGGAGCTGGGCATCCCTGGGCAGCTCCTTTTTTCACTTCGCTCTTGTCTATTTAATTTTCTTTAGTTTGCTAGCACCCAACCTGCTGTTTGCACTGTAACCCCGGGCGTTGCTTAATTCCTAGGCGAGATGTAGAGAAATGGGGAGAGAAACGCATCTCGAGCAACCGGACGAGCTGCAGCCTCTGCTACTAAAAATATACATATCCTGCGATTCTGCAGCAATGCAAGGGGGAAAAAAGGGGAGGGGAAGTTGATTTTCAGGGAAGAAAACAGCCTCACAAGCCCGTACCTTTCAGCCGAGCAGAGCGCGAAGGATTTCAGGATGCTTGAGCAAAAAAATACAGTGGATATTTCAGTAGAGCTTTCCAAAGTGTGGTGCTTATCAGGCGGTGTGACCGGATTTTTATGTATTTATTAGGAAATCTTGAAGGGAAACATGGCGGCTTCACATGCTAAGGTTGTGTGCTCTTCCTCACTTTGAGCCTTCTTCATCTCCTTAATGCAACAGCACACTCTTGATCATTTATTCTCATTAATATCTGGTCCGTCCGTGTGTGTGTCCCCCCCCTTCTCTAGCTTTATATTTTCTATTTAAAGAGCCGTTCTCATAAAACCCTTTTTATAAGGGATCCGGGCGTGTGAGTCTTTCATGAGTGCGTGTGTGTGGAGATAGAGATATACACACATATAAATATGTCTGTAATTGCAAAATGAGCTGTGTTTTCCTCTCAAATGCACCGTTTGGCTGATGAATACATATATATATATATATATAAGGGCAAGAACTCTGGCTGCAGAGATGGATTTCTTCAGGTTTGTAATCTGCCCTATTTTATGACTTGGACGTCGTTTTGGGCAAAACTTTTAATTAAAGTGTCAGCGATCTTTTAACTTGGCTTTTTATGGACCAATATTAATACTAACTACAAACTAATAATGTTAAGCTATTGTTTATGAGTGTAATTATTTTTTCCCCCAAATCCCTCCTGTTTGAAACCTGCGTGGAGGATCTTCTCCCTCCGATCAAAAGGAGAAAGGCTTTAAGATATATTTTTTTGTTATATTTATTCTGATCTTGATTCCATAGGAAGCCTGTAGGCGTGAAGCTCTGCGTCCAGAGGAGGAACGTGAGCGTGTTGTTAAAAAAACAATACCCGAGCAGCTCCTTACACCTAAAACAAAGCACATGCACCCCCCAAAAAAGCCCAACACAAGGGCAAACAACAAAAATCCGTGTGGCATAAAACTCGCCTTCTCTCCTCTAGGTGCGTGAATAATTTATTGCTCTTCGTAGGTAAATACATCTAAACCAAGCCCTGGTGTCGTTTTGGTTTTTAAACCCAGTTTAAAGGGTAGGATTTGCCTGCTTCCTGCAAGGAAGCAGAGAAGAGGCAGCTGTGGAGTCACAGCACTTGAATTTGACCACCAAAGTGACCACCATAAAACGGAATGAAGGCTGGCGGCTCGCATTCCTTTTGGTTGCCCTTTAAAAAAAAAAAAAAAAAAAAAGCTATGCCCTAAAGTCATTTGCCTTACAGCATCCAGAGCATGAGCATTTCAGTCCCTTAATTTTTAAAATCTGCTTCATTTCCCAGTGAATGGGAAAGGTTACAGCTTGGAGGAAAAAATTAAAGAAAAGCTGTATGTGTGCTCTTTAAAGGGGAAAAAATATTTAGGGGAACCTGAGAAGGGGGAAGGAAAGGTCTGATTTTGTAGATTCTGATATGACGGTGTGTATAAGATGAAGCTGCCCCGTCTAGAAGATTATTTCCCCCCTTTATTCAGTTATTTCTCAGCCAGAGGAAAGGAAAAGGAGGCGGCAGCACCGAGCTTGTCGCTCCTTGTGCCTCCTCTGCAGCTGGATATATAAATACCCAGCTTTGTCCTGGCATCTCAGCCGCAGACCTCTCTACCCAAACTGCCCCAGCAGAAAAAGCAAAGTGCAAGGGAAAAAAAAAAATTTCCAACCCCCCCCCCAAGCAACCCTCCCTTGCTCCTGAGTCTGCACTCATTTGCCTGATATAATGCAAACACTTAACACATTTAACAGCGTTTTCAGCAGGCAAATAGGCTCAAGGCTTGTAAGATGTGTTTTGCGTTACTAACAGGAATTTTAAGGGGATGTTAGAGGCATTTCGTGACCAAAAAACATTGTAGCGATTGTACCAAAATCAAAAACTCGGAGTTGTGAAAGTTGGCTTTAGCTGATCTGTGTAAACATCTGAAGTTATATTTTGATTTAGGTTAATCCTGTACTTGAACTCTTCTCAATAAATCATTCCTCTTTTTTTTTTTTTCCCTCTCATTGGGGAGAGAAGATTTTTTTTTTTCTTCCCCCCCAAGCTGGAGTTATCTGAACGCAGTGTAAATTTGTTAGCCATCTCCCAACTCAGGTCAAAAACTTTTTTGTAAGTATTGCCATAAAGAAGTCTTTGTCCGAGCCATACAGTGGGGAAACTACTGACGGGGGGTGGGGGGTGGGAAGGAAGAGGGGACGAGAAGAAAAATAAATAGAATAGAATAGATTTTATACCAACCTGGCTTACCACGCTACTCATTGCTACTTACTGTGCTCTCAAGATATCTGCTGCAAAATTTAGACCCTGAACCTTTCCCTATTTCAGCCAGTTGATCAGAGTTTGCTTTGCCTCCTGCCTTGGGGGAAAAAATAAAGGATTTTTTCCAACCTGCATTGCTAACCTGTGCTCACTCGGGGCTGCAAATGCATTGTGAGTGGGGGCAAAAAGCACTTCTTAAGCAGATGCATCTCCCAGTAGCCGCAGAGATGAGCTTTGCTTTTGCTAAATAGGCTCCAGCTTCTGATGTCTAATGACTTTGGCCTATCAGATGTTCTCAAAGTGATTTTTCCCTCCCTTCCACGACGGTACTACAATACTTCCTCAGATGGACTTATTAAGGAAAAAAAAAAAAAAAAGCCAACACACACACACACAGAGAAAGAGAAAGAGAGGAAACTCAGGCCAGTAAACAGATTACTAGACACCGCGTATGTGTACAGGAAATCTGAAGGGAGAGACAATAGCTACAAGTGGGAAGCGCTTGGGAAATATTATTGTCCCCAAATGGCAAAGATAAATTTAATTGGATGGATGCCAGGCTGCGAAAGAAAACTATATAAGCTGTGAACAATTCAAAGGGGGGGGGGGGGGGGGAGCGGGGAAAAGACTTAGATCTCTCTAGACCTGAGCTGCAAGTTCAAAATCATGTGGACTTAATCAAGATAAAAGCAGATTGAACTATGCTTCCCAACCGCAGGCAAGGCTGGGACTGTCTGGGATAAAAATGTGCGGCGGGTGTCGGATTCACATAGAAGTGATGCCGCAGAGGCGTTAAGAAGAGTTGGACTTAATAATAACCAATATAAGTAACACTTTGCCAATCGGCCTTCCCACTTATTTTTATTTTCTCCTCAGCCACGGGTCCTTCCCCACCTTCTATACAGGGAGAGCTGAGGCCGGGGGAATATCAATGCCTGTGTGTTTCCAGCTATTTATTTACATTATTTTCCTCGGCACAGCTCAGTCGCAGGGAGCTGCTGAAGCATGTGAGGTTGGGGAATTAAAGTAAAACTTCACAGCGTGCTAAAGTCGCTCCTAGAGCCGCTGCGAAATTCAGCTTAGAGGAGACAGGAAACCCAGAGGACCTCGTTAAGCAACACCTATTTCTATTCCACAGCCTCCCTCTCTTTCCCCTCCCTCCAAATACTTATTTAAGCACAAAGGAAGACATATAAAACACACCCAAACCTTTTTAAAATATCCTTTATTCGCCAGACATTCCCTCTTGATAACTTTAGCAGCGCCACTAAAATGTGAAAAACTGTGTAAAAAGTCGGAAATTGTGTCAGGGAAAATGTGTTTTCTGTTGGGTAACCCATTTATTCGCAAAATAGCCCCGAAATGCAAAGTTCAGAATAGAATGTGGGCGGCTAATCCTCCCCAGACTTACTAAAACCGCACACACGTTTGCATGCGTGGTATTTAATCCTTAAATACTCAGGAAATAATTTCCATGATTGCACTTCAATACTTTGGCTCCCGCATCCCCTTTTAAAATGTTTTTTACTTTTGAAATATTTTTTCCCCCACAACAGCTAGCAGCTAGATGTATTTCCCTCAGATAACCATTGATCAAAGGCGAATCTCAACAGTTTATGGGGATAACTTCAATAATTCGCAACTGAGGGCGGGGCGGCGCTGGGCTCTTTCTTCCATCCCCGCGTTAATCAGCATAAAATGAAACAAAATTTTTCGGCTGCTTCACGGGGTGACATTTTCCAAACGTATATCCAGCTTTTAGAAGATAAATGCTGCCGGCGAAGGAGTGGAAGGTATAGCTATGGCAAATGCCTGTGTCCACCCCTCTCCACCTACCTATGTAGCTGATGGGTGGACCTGCCTTTCCCTATGCACTCACGGCCCCTCTCCTATATCCCCTTTTCGGCTGCAGAGGCAGAGGGACAGGGGCACAAAAATCTCTTCTAAACAAGTTGCTTTACTTTGTGCCCGCCGCGAGAAGCGCGGCTCCTTTACTCCCCTGCAGAGGATAAAGTGACGTTCGCATCTTTTTCTTCACCGGGGGTGAGGGCTGGGTGTTTTGCTGGTGCCATGGTCAGTTGGAATGAATACATACCTAAATTAAAAGTACCCAGACTTCTTATTAAAATGCTGGCTTCAAAATACCTCATGTAGTGAGAACAGATAAATTATGGATTAAAAATCCGTCCAATAATCGGACTCTTACCTAACCCCTCCTTCTGGTCCCTCCCGTGCATTTTCTTTCTTTCTTCCTTTCTTCCTTCCTTCCTTCCTTCCTTTCTTCCTCGCTTTCTTTCCCTCTTTCTATTTCTTCCTTTCCATATTTATTAGACAACTGTGAGCCTATAGCATGGGTAATTTGTGCAATAGTCTGATTTTCTCTTACACCATAAATACGCATAGATCTTAATTCATTGCCATATTACAGTCATGTATGCATTCTGATTGAATACTTCTATGGATTTCTATCCCGTAGAGCACAGATTTGCCTAAATAACTACATAGTTATCTTTTCATATTAAACAAAGGCAAATATATGCAAAATTGGCTGCTCCATTGCACTAATCTCCTTCCACCCTTTCCGGTGTTAAGGTATCCAACGCAGCATTTCTTTTAACCTTTGAGTAAGATCTAAAGCAGAGGTCGAAAATCAGGGGGAATATGTGATGGCCTTTTCCCGCGGAAGTGGAAAATAAAGGAAAGACGAGCCGTCCCCCCTCCTCCCGGTGTTTTTGGGGGCAGCCGGGCTGCGGCATCGAGCGATGCTCGGGCCCCTTGCAGGGTTACGGGTTTCCAGACGGTCATTGTCACGTCTATGGAGCCTCTCCGTGACCGGGGGGACACACACCCCATCGCTCCCCTCCCCAGATCTGCCTGTTGGAAGAGCAAGCAGGAGCAAAAAATCCCCCAAACGAGGAATATCCACATTTTCATGGGTTTCATCCCCGCTGCGGGCTCGGCTCGGCGCAGGCAGCCCCCGCGGCTGGCAGGGGAGGCGGGAGAGGGGAGGGGAGATTTGGGGGCCGGGGTCGGGGGACAGGGGGGTGCAAAGACACAGACCCAGACCTGGCGAAAGTTCCCTCCCCGCCAAGCTTGTTCCTCTTGCTGCCGCTTTCCCACGGCTCAAGCGCGGTGGGTTTGGGTGATTTTTGCCGTTTCGGGTGCGTTGGGTTGGCTTCTCCTCCTCTTTGGTTTTTTTTTGTTTGTTTGTTTGTTAGGTTTAGGGTTTTTTTTCTGGAGTGCAAAGGTTCAGGGTGAAGTCAGCTCCGGGTGAGGAGAAAGGGAGACGGGGGAGGGACAGCACGACTTACTGCAAGGCGAGAGGTAAAGGGACTCAGCGATTTTATCCACCCCGGCTTGCAACCGACCCCCCCTTTCCACCCCTTTCCCTGGGTTATTGTTTATCTATTATTAACCTCTTCCCCATCCCGGGCTCAGCCCCTGCTCAGATCTTTTCCAGGAGTCAAATATGAGCAGAAACCACCTTTGCCCACGCATTAAAATCCACATTATTTTATTCAGTGTATCCTCATTTTCAAGCACAGACAGCAGACGAGCTTGGCTCAAAACCCCAAATGTCTCCTACACCCACCTAACCCCCCCCCCTTCTTTTTATTTATTGATTACCCCTCTATGCCCAATTTTCCCCCTCTTTGAGACAAAAAATTCTGCCCCTCTCCCTCCCTCCACCCCCTTTTTTCTTTCTTTCTGCCTCTCTCCTTACCGAGCGAACTTCATTGTTTTCTGGAGGAAATGGTAATGTTCAGACATTAAACCTTAATTGGGCTTTTCTTTATGATGTTTAATTTCCTCCACGGCAGACGGATTTGCATCTTGCTGGGAAAAAGAGAAAGAAAAAAAACCAACACACCAACCCCCGAAGAAGAAAAAGAAGGGGGAAAGACCTTGTTTGAAGTCTGCAGTCCAGCTTAGGGGGGAGAAAGGATGAAAAAAATCAGTATTTGGAGCAAAAGGCTCCAGAAAAACCCACTCCCCTTTTGCTCCTTCAGCGCTCGTCTCGTCTCTCTGCCCCTCGCCGGCTGGACGGTGCGGGGTGAGGGGAAGGGGTTTGGGGTTTTTTGGTAATAATCAGGGCTGCCGCACGGAGCGGGGTGGTCGCCGGCAATGGCATTGCCCCCGGGCTGCGGCGGAGCAGCGCGGACGGCCGCGGAGGGGAGGCTGGAGCCTTAACTTGACCTTCACGTTGGAGGGCGGCCCCCGCCCACCCGACGGGCGGCCCGGACGGCTCCTCCCGCAGGCAGCGGCCCGGGCAGCGCGGCCGCTCTCCGCAGCCGCGCAAATCCAGGGAGAGAAAAACGGCATAAAATCGTGGGGGGGTGGGGGGGTGGGGGGGTTAGTGCGGGGCAGCTCCTGCCCCGGTGCCTCCCAAAAATCAAAATCTCCGGAATTTATTTGCAGTCTTGAGGGTGTGTGGGTGTGGGTGTGTGGGGGTGTGTGTGTGAAGGCAACTTTTATCCCCTGCCTAAAAACAAAATCCCGGTTATAGTCCAGTAGACCCTTTCGCCTCCCCGAGAAATCCCCTTTCACCCCACCGCATCCCCTTCCCCACGACCCACTCTGTCTTCTAAAGAGGCACATTTTTTCCCCAACCACCTTTTTTTTTTTTTTTTTAATCCCGAAATCCATCCCAAAATCCCTTTTTCCCTATAAAAGGGGACAACGCGGAACCGCGGCAGCCAGCGCGGCTCCTCTTTCCAAATAGGTATTTTCTTTAGCCCCATTTAGGAAAAAAAAAAAAAAAATCCATGGCAGAGCCATTTCATTGGGTTAGAGGGATTTTTTTAAAGTTTGAGGAGAGGTTCCTAGGACTTTGATGAATGCATTTTGGGTGGAAAAAAATCAATGAAGTGCTTGTGCAGATGTGGAACTTTGTCGGTGTTCACCCGCCTTTGTGTGTGTCTGGGGGGGGCAGACAGATGCTTTATTTCACAGTCTCTCTATAAAGAGATAATTATATATCTAGTTATCCACCGGAGCAATAAATACTCTTCATCCACAATTACAGATGAAGATGGTTGGTTTAAATACCCATAAAGTCAGTGTTTGGGCTCTGGCTGGCAGTTGAAAATGAGGGATTGGGGGGAGAGGGAGTGGGGGTGGAGATGAGGTGTAAAGAACCACAGCGGGGAGGAACCCAAAGGAAAAGTCCTGTGGTCCCGGCAGCCCCCCCAAAAATGAGCACGACTGGGTAAAAATATCTCAATATTGCTTTATATGACCTCCCCGGCAGCGGGGGGGGGGGCCGTGGTTGCGATGAATTTGTCGATCTTTGGCTGGGCGGGGGTGAGCTGTGCTGTACTCGTACCTTGCTCCTCAGTTACACACCGGAGCTGTGCACAGATATTCCCACTCCAAGGGGGGGTTCACATACACCACACCACACCCCCACCCCCACCCCCCATGTACTTTCGTGGATTCCCGCAAAACCACATGGGATTTATTTTTCAGAGAGGAGAGGAAAAAAAAGCCCTGGCCCACACCATTACCAAAATATCATTTTTAATATTATCGCTATCTCAAGATAGTTTGAGTTGAGGTATGTATGGCCTTTTTTTTTTTTTTTTTTTTTTTTTTTACTTTTCTTGATTTTACTGGACCTGACGCCTGCCCGCCGACATTCCTCATTGCTACCTTGGGTCTCACACTGTACTTTTCCATACCTAATTTTTTAAATGCTTTCTCCTTTAGCAGCGTCTTGTCTCACCTCATAATAGTTTACTGGGTAATCATAAAAATAAAATGAATTTCCACACTCTCTGTAATTATCGACACTTCTCCACCCGACGTGTAGGTTTGGGAGGCACAAGAGTGTACTGGCTGCAAAAATTAATATTAATACACTTTCCCTTTGAAATAAATTAATTTTGGCAAACGTTTTTATAATGAGATATCCTGATGGTTTATATGTTCTCTGTGGCAGTGTTTGGCTAACCCAAGCCTAAAATTAAAGCACAAACTCTCTTAAAAAATTACAGGTAGATTTTTAACGCGGATTTGAGGCACATGCGCTCATATTCTAGCTAGACCAAACCACGGGCTAAATGTGATTTATTCTGACTGAGAGGGATATAAGAGTTCTGCATTTTTCTGGTACCAGAAATGGTGGTGATGGTGGTAGGGGGATCCAAATTTCTGCACTGACAAAAGCTGGCTAGATACTTTACTTTCAAAAATAGTAATTTTTTGATCTGAAATAGGGAGAAAGGAGAGCTCCCCTTCACTTAAGCTGCAGAGAAGGATAGTTAGTACGAGATTTATTGGGGACTGAGGGGCTTGTATCTTTATTTCCTATTTGAGCAACACGAAAATAAAGTCGCTTAATGAAGTCTGACTCTAAAAAAAAAATAAATACGGAGTTTGTGGAGAGTCAACAAGACGCAGCCATTAGAAAATCCGCGCAATTTAGCCGCAGTAAGGAGTACAAGCCGACTGATCTTTTTATCTTTCTCATCCTTTTCATCTTTATTATCACTCTTGTTAACAACACCAATGAGACTGGATACATATATCTCCTTTAAATGCAGTCATCCATGGAGCCATTGTAGTTGCTAGCTACAGATATATTAATTAATTTATTCTCTCAACAGTAAAATATTGCTGTGTCTACTTGCTACCTACCAAGCAATAAAAAAGAGGCTTTCTTTTCCCCCTCTGCACTTCATTAGGCTTTACCTATAAGTTTCTATTTGAAATGATTTGCTTAAAACTAATTACTTGCAATGTACTTAATTTTCCTCTCGCAGGGTCTGGAAGGTTTCAAAGTGGGGTGGGTGGCCATATGCTGATAAATGCTGCTAATTATTCCCACTCAGTGTTTATTTTACATTTATGAACCCCCACTCGGAACCAAACCAAGGCATTCTTCGGCAATAATGCACTGGCATATTAATGATAAGGGGGGGGGGGGGGGGGAGCATGGGCCTTGAAAACAGTCCCTATAGCAGCACGGGGCAGGAAAGCAAACAGTTAATGTATCACGGAATTAGCCAAAGGACGGAGCCTGAGCCACACACAGTCCAGGAGAAGGAAATCCAGCCATTCTTCTTACGTTAATGGCAATTATTATATTTATTGTTAATTGCTGTAATACTTGAAGCTACAGCCCTCTGAAATGCAGCTGCGAAGAGGTGCTTTGCTTTTGTCTGGGTTTGGGGGGGCTGAGAGTTATGGGCTGAGGCGGGAATGCAAAATATTTCCACGCATGGACACGGGCATCTCTAAGCTGCTGGACAAGAGCCCCCAGATCAGTATTTTCCCCCGCGTGTCATTCCCACGACGCCCGTGTGCAGTCCCCCCAGCACCCAGCCCCTACTGCTGCACCCCCAGCAAGCCAAGGTGCCCCCCACCTTCACACCCACCCCCCGGCACCCACGCTGCTTTCACCTCGCTCTTTGTGCTGCTCCTTTTTGGCCAGGTCCGAGGGGCTGAGCCCACACAAAGCCCACGCACACCCGGGGGCACCTATATGCCCCCCGAGTCTACAGCACTCCATGCTCTATAGGCTACGCCTTTACTCTTTATTTGGGGGGGCGTATAGAGGGGGAAAAAATAATTTCCAGGTCCCTCCCCTCCAGGCGAAAGCACCAACCTGGGTGTCAGCGACGTGGCCGGGTTTATTTTCTCTTGCACTTTTAAATCTTCCTGTTCTTCCTTCTGCTAAACCAGCTCTGGGGCCGCCTAGATTTGGGTGTAGAAAAAACCGATTTTGGCTCAGGAAAAGGGTGTTGTGAGAAAACGAGGAGCGACAGAAGGGAATTCTGATTGTCTACCTCGATTTTCGCTGTTGCTCGCGGACTGGCTGATTAAACTTTGCTTAAAGCGGCTCTTAATGGCTTTGAAATGAGCTCAGCCCCAAGTCGGGCCGGGCTTTGCAGAGGGAGTTCAAAGAAATCAGACATTTCTTCTGCACAAAGGTGTCAAGAACATATCTCCTGGCTCAAAAAAACCCCTCCCTTTTTGTATTCTTGCTTTGCACATTGTATTTCCCGCATTGAGTGTAGGCTGGAAGTACGGAAACAGGAATAAATCCCTAAAACTGACCCTCACTCATTAATATTTTCTACGATTTCTGCAGTAGCTGTGAAATAGCACCTCGGTCTTTGTCATTAACGGTAGAAATATTCCTCGCAATTAAAGAGATGAGGGTTTTCTCCCCTCGCTAACAAATCCATTTTAAAGCCGGAGCAGTGAAATACGCTGCTGAATAAAAGAAACCAGTCCAGAAATAATATAGATTTTATGGCGAAGCAACAATTTGTTCTATCCGCTCGCTGGTAATAAATAAGTTTTATCTATTTTCGCGAGTGTTTGAATGTCTTTGAAACCCAAGTATTCCTGCTCAAGGTGAACCCACTTACAATATATACAATTTATGTCACCCTATAGCACTCAAACCTGTTAGGAGTAATTCCTCCTCCTGCCCATTTTCCTCCAGATTGGTGCAGGGACACAGAAAGAAGGAAATAAAAGTGGTTAAAAGTCTAACCTGAGCTTGCTCGTACAATGTATGTGCACTTATATTCTCCTGGAGCAGGAGAAACAGACGCAAAGTGTGCACACCCGTGTTAAAAAATAATAATAATAAAAAGTTGAAAAAGTAACTATTACAGGAAAAAAGTGAGTTTTCACTCTGTAGAAAGGCCAAGCCCTGCAGATGTCCCCAACTACTGCTTCTGCATGTCCCAAAACTCAGATCTCCCCGGAGGGGAGGCTGGGTCTGGCTGCTGGAAGGAGCAGAAGTGGGGCCCATTCCTGCAGAAATATTTGCTTTCCTCCTTCTTCCTCTCCTGTCCAAATCAAGCAGCTCTTGGAAAAAAACCCCAAGATTCAGCTGCTCAGGACTGGGTGAATCCTCTCGTCATTTTGGAAGCCCCCAGGTGCACCCACCCTGTGTTGGGGAATCCTGCCAGTGAAAGTGGAGGAAAATATATTAATTTCTCTTAATCTCCTGTTTTTCGCAGAAAACCTGATCTTAACTCCATCAGGCTGAGGCTCAGGCCAGTGGCCCCCAGTGTGCCCAGACAGGAGGGTGGGCTGAGCTGGGGGTCACTGGGCTTGGGGCTGGATGCGGCCAGGACTGGGGGAAGGACCAGTTAATTCGCCATAGACCCCACCGTGGTTTTCTTTGGCATTTCTTTAATAAAAATCCCTTCTCCATCTTCCAAAAGCTTTTTTTCCCCCCGGCCTCTGGGAAGTGTGTGGCATCTCCCCCGAAAGGAAAAAGCAGAGAATCCATTATATATAAATATCCGCTTAGAGAGAGATCGAGGAAATAATAATCTAATTTATTTAAATAGGCCTGACGGGGTTACTTTTTTCTCTTGTTAAATGAATCTGCTGCGAATTTACGCCGAAGAAACGCAATAACGTTGGTCCTAATAACCATAACAATAAGCATCAACACGCCCGAATCTAAACCCAGTCTAATATATTTCCAATTTAAGAGCTGTGCTTTCACGTCTCATTCCCATCTTAAAGTCATACCCAGGCTATCTTTGACATTCCTCTGGTTCCTATATCCATAAGGAAACCCATCCTTACATATACATATGTACATATAAACCCATATGTACATAGGCACCGTGGGAGCCCAGGGGCAAGGAGAGGTATAGTCCTCCTGCACCCTCCACCAGAGACAAAAGAATCCCAATTAGCCCACATTCGAGCTTCTTAAAAAAAAAAAAAAAAAGGCGTCTCAGTTGAGTTTTGCTTCCAATTAATGCTACGCGCAGGAGTATAATTCTCATTAAACCAGCAATTTGGAGATTAACTTATGCTTCTTGTTTCCCTAGGATTTTTCTAATTATATTTAGAGCAAGCAATATTTCTTTCCTTTTATAACGCATTTTACACATTCATTTAATTACCTTTTTTTTTTTTTTTTTTTTTTTTTTTTTTTACCAAAAGATGATCTACAAGCCACAGAAGGCAAGGCTGGCTAATATATTTTTTTGGTTTTGTTACTCTTTTATTAACCTTACAAGTTAATACTAATTTTAAATAGCAAACAGTAAATCACCAAATAGATGTTTTGGGCAATTTTATTTATTATCAAGAAATCACATAATAATACATTATTTTTATTATTATCATTATTTTTATTATTATTATTATTGTGAAGCAACTTTTTACATGACTATATAAAGCCAGAACGTGCTATAACAGACATTTGCATAGACCCTACATAGAATAGCTTGAGGTAAGAAACATTACATATGAACTATACTGCGAAGGATGCATATTAACAACCGCAATAACCTAGACTAGGGGATACAAGCAGAAAAACCGATGCCACGTACACGGAGAACAAACACAGAACGAACAGAAATCCCACCGAGCCGCCTTTTTAAAGCAATCTGGAAGAGAATATTGCATATATTTTCGTTTTCTTCGGCATTTTCTCTAGGGGTTGCTGCTGGTGTCCTGGCCATTGTGTTGGGAAGGACGGTGGGGTGTTTTTTTCGGGGGATACAAGTGCCCCTCGGTGGGTGAAGAATAACGAAACGGATTGATTTGTTTTTTGGGATGGTGGGATTGAAACCCAACACAGCATTCCTGACATCTCACCGTAACTCACCCTCATTCCTACCTTCCCCAGACCCCAGCGGCCCTCCCCACCGCCCCTCATTGCGGGGGCAAGGGGGGGAGGGGCTGTTAGGGGCTCAGTTCAGCAAAACCTGCGTGGGTTTGGTCCTTTATTTCCTTGGAATTACACCCCCACGCTCCCCACGACACTGCACAGCCCGAAGCGGGGCCAGCTCAGCCCTGCGACAAGGTGCTTTGAGAGCACCCAAAGCCACAACCGCCCCCCAAAATCCCCCCCCCCAATCCCCCCCCCAATCACCCTTCCCACCCCCCAAAATCTCCCCAAGACATTGCATTCCTCCACATCGCCTTCCTCCTTTAATTGCACATGGTTGAGCTGGAGCATCTAGAGATATATCTATATACGTGTGTGTTTTAACACATCCTAGGCTTTATTGCACAGCATCGCGCCAGGCGATACCCTCCGCGGCGGCTCTTTTGTGTGGGAGGAGGGGGCAAAAGGGGACCCTCACCCAGAAGCCAGCATTGAAGGAGGAGATGGGGGTTCTTTCTTTGGGGAAAAAAAAAAAAAAAAAGAAAACACAAGTGGAAGGAAAGAAAGCTGTGACATTTCCCGGGCTGGGAATTAAAAAAAAAAAACACACAGGGGTGGGTGGAAGAAGAGGAAGCAGCCAGGGAAGGAATGGGGCTGAAGGGAGAGGGGGGATGTCTGCTGGACGCTCCTGCAGAAATAGAGCTGAAGGAAAAGGCTCCTTTCAGCCCAGGGAGGGATTTTTTTTTTTTTTTTTAAGGAGTCGGCTCCATCCTTTGCAGCTCGTAAATAAAAGCATTCCTCGGCGCTGCTGGTCATGACCATGAACGCGGGGAAGCGGGAGCACGTGGTGAGCATCCAGACTTCCCAGAAAACGCTGCTTTGCCATAAAATTAATCCCCCCTCCGATATAAAACGAATGGAGCAAAGCACGGCGCGGCAAAGCACCGGGCTGCAGCACCACCGTCCCTCTCTCCCACTTCAGCTTGAATTAAAAATTCCTAATTTTTCCCCCTTTTTATCCTAAATTACAATTTCCCGTGCAGGTAAATCTTCCCAGGACCCTAAACCTACTGCTTCCCCCGTCCTCCCCTCCCTTGCCTCACTTCCCCCCGACCTAAAAGTGCCTCGATCACCAACCTGACAAGGAATCGCCAAAACTGGTGTTTTTCCCCAGGAAATCCGAGCACACGTACAAAGAAAACTTATGCCGCATCCTACCAGGCCCCTCTCTATTGCCCTGAAAGGGAAAAAGCCAGACAAGGTTTTTGGGAGACAATCCTGTCCCTCCACAAAACTGAAACCTTTTCTGAAAGATGGGCAGTCTCTGTCTGCAGCGGGCAGGAGTTTTTAGGGAGGGAAAGAAAAGAAAGCATCGCCCTTGCTAGAAACCTACGGTACTGCAACCTGGCGGGCACTGGGAAAGGGAGACATAGCTGGATGGGACATCTTTCCTTAAAAAATCCCAAACCCTCTTTTTAAAAAAAAAAAAAAAAAAAAAAAAGTCAGAAAATAGCGCCCAGGCGACAAAGCACATCTTTTCAGTTATCCCAGGGAAGGAAAAATGTGACTCCAACAGGCTGTTATCACCGGAGGGTACAAAAAAGGGTTTTTTTCTACCGATTTTCCTACGGTGTCATCAATAAACACGGCAAAACAGCGTGCATACTCCACCAGCAGCGCTTTTCCAAAGCAAAACATAATTTTTTTTTAAGAGGAAGGACGTGGTTTCAGGATAAGTGTAGAGAAACGCTGTGAATTCAAATAGAGAGAGAAAAAAGTCTCTGAAAGGCTCAGTTTGCATGGAAGGAAATTCTGATTATTTTTTTCCCTAGGAGGGTTTTCTAGGGGTATGTGTGCGTTTTCCTTTTCCTTGTGACATTCTGGCGTTGAGGACAACACCGCCGCCTCCATCAAAGCCTCATATCTATAGGGACATAGTGTGATACACATACCTCATATATTATATAGATATATACCATGTACACCGGATATATACACAGTCTTTGTCGCCTCTTCCTAGAGATCCTGATTAAGCCTAGAGATACTGATTAGCCGCAAACCCTCAATTTAGACCGAGAAAAAAACATCTTGGGTCACACCATGCACTGAAAAAAAGCATCTTCCATAAGGGTGCGGGGCTGGTCCTATAAGACAACATACCCCATACCCTTCCCCATACCCCCACACCCATTCCTCTATTTTTGCTATTTTCCCCTCCCGCTTTCCCACTAAACACCAAACCAGCCCTAAACCCTGCGTGGCAGCCTAGGAGAGGGTCCAGGACCCACCCTCATCACTCTCAACCCCGGTCTCGCCGCCAACCGAAGGCGGGCAGGGGTGGAAATGGAAAGGGGGGGGAGCAGGACCGGCGGCCCCCGACGGCCCCGACGGTGCCCGGCGCTGCACGGAACCCTACCTGTGCTGCTGGCAAAGGACAAGTGGCTAAAGTGGCGCTCGGAACCTCCCCGTCAGCCCGCCGAGCATCTCTGGAAGCCGTCCGTCCCCCCGCGGTGCCGGCGGAGAAGATGCATTATTTTATTATTATTATTATTTCGCTGTCGGGTTTCGTATTTTAAGGGAAACCGGTTATTTATTAATATTATTTCTTTATTCATTGATTTCTGGGTAAGGATGGGGGGGGGGGGGATTAAGAGTGATCAGGTAAAGTCCCGGGAGCCTGGGTGAACACTAGAGTCTATATGGTTTTTTTGTTGGTGGTTTGTTTTTGTTTGTTTGTTTTTTGTTGTTGTTTTTTTTTTTTAATACCCGACACGGACGCTTTTAAAACTTTAAAAGAAAGAAAGGGCTTGCTCTCTCAGGAGGAGTCTTTTCTTTTTCATACGCCGGTTCTGGAACCAGATCTTCACCTGCTGGTCGCTCAGGTTTAATCGGTCTGAGAGCTCCCTCCTTCTTTGGCGAGTAATGAATTCATTGACCATAAACTCCCCTTCCAGCTCTGCCAGCTGCAGCTTGGAATAGGGTTTTCTTTTTTTCCGGGACCGTGTGTGCATCGGGTACCAAGGAGCACCTGGCAAAGGGGGAGCGAGAGTTGAGCACTTGGCAAGGGGAGAAAAAAAAAAAAAAAAAAAAAAAAGCCTCTTTAGAAAAAAGGGCACCCACAGCACCCCTTCCTGCACCTCTCCTGTGGCCCCACTGTCCCCGGGGACCCCAGCTGTTCTGGCCGTGGGTGCTTAGGGATGCTCCCAGGGCTACGGGTGATGCGTGAGGCGGGCACAGGAGGCAGAGGAAGGGAAAGGTGGGGAGCGTTATAAGCGGGGCAGGGAGCAAAGGACTATCAAGGAGCGGGCGACTAACCTGGGACACCCCGGGAAGGGCTCCGGCTTCGCTAACAGAAAGAAATCTCCACCCCGATGCCAACTTTGAAGGCTGTGGAGTTTTTTTTTTTAAGCATGCCCCACTTCTCCCCCCTTCCCTCGGGCAGACACACCTCTGCAATGTCCCCAAAAAGCGCCCTGACGCTCCGCCAGCCCTCCGCGCCGCGCAGGGATGCGCAACCATTGCCCCTCTCCGCGTCTCTCTCTCTCTTGTTCTTTTTTTTTTCCCCCCTCTTTTTTTTATGGGATATTTACATGTTTATAGCCTTTTCTTTTAAAAGAAGCACCACCTAATAAAACATTAGGGATTTCGGTGCTACCCCTAGTGGCCTCAGCACACATAGACACGCCGCTTCCCATCGCTCAGCCCATGAATTACACCACGAAGGAGCCCCAAGCCGGCAAGTTTCCAAGCAACCCCCCCCCCAACACGACCAGCTCCAGCCCCGAGACCCTCCTTCCCGGGTCTTACCACCGTTGCCTAAAGTGCTGCCTTGGTTCAGGGGGGAGACCAAACCCCCTGCTTCGCCGCTCGTGCCTTTATTCCCTTCATTGAGCAAGGAGGAGCTGGAGTCTGACTCCAAGGACTGGCAGGACGGAGGGTCGTGGGGCACCGCCTCGCTGGCCGGATAGTCATATTTGCTGAAATTCCCCCCCATGCCAGTGGGGAGGCTGGACTCGAGGGGCAGCAAGGCACTGTCCCTGCCCCTCTCCTCCCTCTTGAGCCCGGTGCTCTCGGAGCAGGTTTCCCGGTAATAACATTTGCTCTCCTCCACCCGGGCGAGGTCGCAGGCTCTGCCGAAGGAAGGGTTAATGGAGACGGGGCTGCTCAGGTAGGGCTGCGGGTACCCGTTGCAGGGCTCCGAGGATGCCCAGGGCAGGGAGCAGACGTTATCCCGCCGGGGGTAGGAGAGGGAAGGCAGCCCGGGCAGCTGCCCTCCGGAGGCACGGAAATTGGGGAAGTAGAAGGTGTCTCCCGTGTGGATGTTCACCAGAGGTCCCACAAAGCCGGGATTAAGGAGGTTGTGCTCGCCCATTTCCGCGGGCCTGACCGAAAGCTTCTACTTTATTGCTATCTGACATTAAACATAGTTAAACCGACGGCTCGGCCCTATTGGTCCGGGGGGGTCACGTGAGCCCCAAATTGCTCTGGGAGGGGGGGGGGGCCCTCCCCTCCCCTGGCAGCCGAGACAAAACACAACAGCAAGTTCCGCCTTTTTACGCCTTTTCTTCCCCCCCCCCCGGCCCCTTTCACCCCCCCTCATAAAAAAAATCATTAAAAAATCCCATAAAGCATTTTATTAAAAAAAAAAAAAAAAGCAACGGCTCCCAGCGCTGGCTTAAGAACCGCGAAGCGCCCTAAAATGTCATATTTAGCATAAAATAATCGATAGGCGAGGGTTTTGCCCCAAAACTGCTGCGCGCCCCTCCCCCGGCAACACTTCGGGGCCCTTCACCATCTGCGAAAGAGAGGCTGGTTCTCATTAATTAGCTCCTTTATTAACTAAAACAGTTCGAATTTACAATATCTCCCCAATAAATTACTATTAGATATTGTGTCATATAAAGTTTACGGGCTTTTTAAGTAGACGAATGATGGTGCCCGCAACAGGCTCATATTTACGCGCGGCGGGATGGGAGAGTTGGAGGCTATTTGCGACCTTTTCTGCTCTTTTTTATTGTTATCATTATAATTTTTCCCCCCTCCTCTTGGACTAGGTGGCTTTGTCGCGGGCTGGGGGAATGCAGCCTCTTCCCAGGCTCTTGCCACTCTCTCAAGAAGGGATGGAAGATTTTTTAACAGTCCTCGATTGCTTTTATTAATGATCTGTGTCGAATAAAGCAGCCAGAAGAACACGACTGTATATAGCCTTAATTTACTAGGTATATATTCCATATGCACCAAGGCGCACACACGTATAGATTCAGTGTTCAAACCTTTTTTTTTTTTTTTTTTTTTTCCTTCCTTGGTTTCTGGGAAAGAATAAAAATTATAGTCCTCCCCCCCATTTCTCTGGTCGCCACCCCTGGAAGCAGAGGCACACACACACACACACACACACACAGAGCTCCTTCCTCACCACCTTATAGCAATATATTCTACCCTCGTAACACTACAGAGCTCTTCTTCCCTCCCACCCATCGTCTTCTCTTGGTCATACTGAAAGGAGCTGCTGCAAAGGAATACAAGGGATGAAAAAAAAAATCAATATCGGCGTCTTTCAGTGCAAAATAAATACGTTGGCGGAAGGAAAAAAAAAATTGAAAAGGTGTATTGTATGGAAACCGGGGACACGCAAAGACATATGAAGGTGTTTTATGTTAGATTTTTTTATGTAATTTTTTTCCTCTCTTTTTTTTTCTTGCTTCTTCCCCCACCTTTTTTTTTTTATTTTTTAAGAAACAAAAATGCCCCCCCGTCCCCCGTTTGCTGGATTTTTGCATGGCTTTGCATTCTTCCCTGCCTTAAGCGACTCCCAAGCGCTCCCCTTGCCAGGTTGACTCTGCAAAGTACCGTAAATATTCCTGTAGAGGTAAAACCGCTGCGCGGGGGCGGAGGCGCTCCGCGGAGGCTGAGCCGGGCGGGTGTAGCCGCATCTCCCCAACTGCTGCCTTTCCAGTCAGCAACTAACCTCCCTCACCGATATTTTATATATTTCTCAAGTACAAAATCATTTTTTCCTCATCTGGCAAAATGCTGGGGCTTCAGCTAATCCCCCCTCCCATCCTTGCAAGAAAAATCAGGTGCCAATAAAATAATTCATTTAGGTGCTTTTTCGTCTTCCATGGACAGCTTCTGAAGGTGGAAAACCTATTTTCCATATTTCCCATCCCTGGCACATCTATGGATATGCTACATACATACCTTGCAGAGATACGTGCATACCTTCCTACGCGCTTTGCCTGCGAAGGAAGAAATACGACTACTAGAAATATTTTGCTAGAATGAAAGTTTAGCACTTTTTTTTTTTTTTTAACCTTGCCAAGGAATTTTTCTCCCTGCAGGTATAAGTGAAAAAGCTGCTTGCGATTTCTCCAAGAGTGTCTTCTCGCTGAAGAAGAAGCGCTCGCAACGCTGGGCGAGCGTGGGGAGGAATAGTTTATATAAAAATGAGCACGTGATCCCCGGAGGTTGCCATCTGAATTGGCTTTGTTTGCTGTTTTTTTTTAAAGAAAACCCTTCCTCCACCTTGCTCTTTTCTTTGCAAAATTCCCCATTTAAGACGTGCCCGGGTGCTGCACGGCTTTGTTCTCCACCGGACCTTGGGAAAGTACATTTCTGCTTCAGAGGAGTCTCCGGGTATTTGGGGCTTTTCCTCTTTATTCAGTCTGATAATTTTTTTTCAGGGCGAAACAAAAAATTTAATAAAATTTCACATTTACCTCTAAGGAAACATGTGGGGAGGCAGCTACAGGGGCTGAGCTGGGGAGCAAATGAAGCACAAACACGCAGTCCTGCGTGGAGAGATAATGTCAGCATGGGCATCATAGCAAAGCAGAGGGAGAAAAGCATCCCCGATTCCCTTATTTATTCTTTTTTCTCTCTCTCTCTCTTTTTTTTTTTTTTTTTTTTTTTTTAAGAGCTGGAAAATGCACAGCCGTGCTCAGAAATATATTAAGCGATGCACAGCGTGGAGAGTAACTCCCTGCTCTTGGTGGCCTTGAATAGTGCTCCCCAGCTCAGCGCTGCTCCTGCTGCAAGCAGGCAGCAGGTCCAGAGAAGGGAAAAATAGAAAAATACAAATCCTGAGGACCTTTAAGCAAAGCTGCCGCGCTTCCCCGGGAATTTCTTGCCCATTAAGAATGCATTTCCCAGTTCAGGTTGAGTGCTTGGGCTTCTCTAATGCTCAGCACAGGCTGAGCGGTGTTTAAAAACGAAAGGCTGAGCCGAGCCCTCCTGCTTGGGGACTGGCACTGCTGCCTCAGCCTCCTTCGTGCACAACCCACCCCGAGCGCCGGCCTCCAAAAATATATCCCGATTGCTATCCCATATCGCTCTGAGCAACCCTCTTTCTTTTTTTTCCTGCGGTGTTCCTCCCCCGAAAAAAGTTGCCCAGCCCAGCAAAAAACAAAACAAAACAAAAAAACCAAAAATATCTACAACAAACCCTGAGCCTTTCCCCATCTGCAGGAATCCCGGTTTTCAGGTAGAGAGACCTTTTCGACGCCGATATTTAATAATCCTCGGGGAGGTTTGGGTTTTTTTTTTTTCCCACCTCCACAAGTTACACACGCAGCTTTCGGGAAACGCTGGTGGGAAGAAGCCGGGAGAAGCTCTTTGCCTATGGGAGCCGGGAAAAAAGAACCCCCGGGAAAAAAAGAGGGAGAGAAAAAGACGCTGGAAAAGCAAGATTGCAACGTCTCAGTTCAAGGTCACTGTCTAGTGTAGTAAATAGGATCGACATCTTATGCTAATGACTGTCTCGGATGAGCATCACTCACTGCACGGGGAAAACAACCCCAAGTTCTGGGTTGACTTTTCTGTGCTTTGCCCTTTTCCCCCCTCTTTGGGGGGTTTATCCCTGCGCTCCTCCCTTCCTCCTCTTCCTCTTCCCGTTTTGCACTCCCGCAACCCTTCTCTGCCAAGCGTGAGAAATAAAATTTCCCCTTCCCCTCTTCCCCCATTTCATCTTCCCCCTGCCCAGACCGCGGGGCTGAGCTCGGCTGCAGCTCCCATTTGAGCAGGCTCTTCTTCCACCCCCTCCAGCCTCGCCTCTTCAAGAAATAAAAAATAAAAATAATTTTTAAAAAATCCATTAAAATGGCCTCAGTCTAATGGCCACACCAAGACGTTTACACTTCAGACGGGAAGGACTTAGCCCCACTTTCAGTTTTCTCCCAGAAAAGACCATGAAATCCAATTTTCATAGGGCAAAAGTAGTCTGCAACATCCTTCTGCCTGGAAAAGGGGAGGCGGGGGGGGGGGGGAAAAGCAAATTATAAGGTCTCCTTGTGCGTCTGCAGGTTGGAAAAACAGATCCCGTCATGGCTCAGCTTTTCTGCTCAACCGAATTTCACCCCGAATTGGTTGGGAGTTGTAAGGAGTTGTGGTGACTCGAACAAGAAGTTAGTTGCCAGGGTCAAAAAGGAAGTATTTAGAATAAATATATAGATACATGACACGGGGAATAAAATAGAGACAGGCTTTGGAAAGCCCACAGAACTGTTATTTCGGGGTAGCTATATATCATTGAAACCTGCCCCGGCTACTTTTTCTGATGTGGAAAATGCAGGTCTATAGACACCATATAGATACACAGAGTGTACAAGACACCTTATATATCTCTATATAAGAGGGTAGTAAAATGGAATACGTAGGAGCCGGGCAAAAAGAAGAAAAAAAATAGCATGGAAAAGTGGTAAATGGATACGAATAAAAATGTCTACGACACTTCAGCTCATCCAATATACAAATCATCTGGGGCAGCTTTCAGTTTTAACGAAGGCAGGTCCCAGCCTCGGTGCAGGGAATAGTTAAATGCCTGGAATATCATTATATTTTTCCCCAGCTTTGCCAGCAGAGGATCTTCTCCTCCTATTAGATTAATGTAAACTGATGCCTGCATCCTTTGTAAGGCAAAGGTTTAGTCCCCAACTCCAGGGAAGTTTGCTTTGTCTGCCAGCTCTGTTTTGGGTGAGAAGTTGGCGTTTCGTACTGTAATTCCCTTGGATGGCTGAAAACCCCCAACAACTGTAACAACAAACCAGTTAATGGTCTAGAATTCACGACTCTTGAGCAAATCGCAATTGGAGAGCCTGAAAAGCGTGATCTCACTTATTTAATGTTCCTTGTAAAGGAAGAGAAAGTGGTGGGGAGGAAAGGGAGTTTATTAAACCCACGGCTGGTCCAACTGTGGGCTGAATCAGCTGAGCTCCCTGCCAGGCAGCAGCTTCCCCTGAAGTGAAGGCGACAGGAGACACGACATTTTGCTGGATATAATTCTTAAATACCCATAAACACAAGGGTTTCCCAAAATGTGCTGAGCCACGTAGGCAAGGCGGTTTATAAGCAAGGAACCAACAGTGCTGTAGGAGTTTGTGGGATATGCGTACACACACCCCGTGTTGGCTGTCAGTGTCTTAAGAAATAATTTCTTGGCAAAGCCATTGGAAGACTCTTCTCTTTCGCTGCTACCAAAAAAAAAAAAAATCGTCTTTTTTTAAGTCCAAGCGCTTCCATAACAAATAGAAAGTTAACCAACAAGAGCTATACTCACCTCTGCACTGAGCACAGGGCTGCGAGAGCAGAATTCTCCCTCCAGATTAGGAAGTTATTCTTTAAAAAATGCATTAGGAAAAAAAATCTAGACAAACGTGAGCGAACTAAAAGGAAGAAAAATAAAAGAAAGAAAAGAAAAAATAAAAGAGAAAAGAAAAGGAAAAAAGAAAAAGGGTAAAAGGAAAAAAAGAAGAAAATTGCGGGATTGGGGGGGGGGGAAAGGGCGAGGGAAATCCCTTGTCCAGGATTTTACCATAAAGGCTGCGGTTGGGAAGTTATTCAAAGTCCTTGATACAAAGGAAAGAGAAGGCTAAACTTGGGAAACTTCCTTTTCAGGGCTTTATTGTTGGCCATTAGCCCGCCTGTCTAGACTTCAAATAACACCTTGTTTATCTGTAAACAGGAGCGGAGCTGCTTGGGGCTGGCTGGTGAAGAGAAGATCAAGGGTGAGGGTCCCCTCTCTTATTATCCCCGCAGCTCGTGATGTCAAGGTCAAACAACGCCTAGTCACGGTCAAGGGTAGTACAGGAGTGACGTCACGGCCTGCTGACCTAATACCCGGCGCGCGGCGGGCCGCCAGGGAGCGGATAAACGAGGGAGGGAACGAGGAACAGGCGATTCCCAATGCCATTTCCTAGCGTGGGTGCGTAGAAATCAGTGGGGAAGGGTAGAAATTCATCGGATTTGTGTTCCCGAGAGGTCACGTCCGAGGGAGCGCGGCTTCCGCGCCCGCGGAACTTCAGCAGGGAAACAACGCGCTGTTCCTCGAGGTCTGCGAGGGCGCGCAATTTTTATTTCAATTTCTTCTCCTCGGCCAAATGCCTCCTCCAGTGCTCTTGGAAGAGGATGACCAAGTAACTTCAGATGTAGATTATATTTTGCCCTTCTGGAAAAAAATAAACCACATCAGCCGTGCCCGGCATCGGCAGGAAGGATTGATGTAAAAGATTACACAGGCAGTGTGTGTGTGTGTGTGTGTGTATTTCTAGCCGACCAGCCCCGAAAACACATCTTTTCACCCAAACTGTCGGGATTGAAGGGAGGACAAAGTGTCCTTGGATGCGTGCGGGGGGCAGAGGAAGGTCTGTCCGCCCGCGCTCCCTCTCCGCCCTCGAGGGTCTAATCCTGACCTCACCCCTCGGCCACTTTAGGGGCGCTGAACCCCGAGGGTCCTGAGCATGTCGGGGACGGGGTCCCCCTTCCCTTTGGGGGTCTACATCCCCCCCAAATCCCAGCCGGCACCTCGGCATCCCCTGCCTGCATCCCTGCTCCTTCCCGGCTTTCAGGTGGTGGTATAGCCCCCGAGGGGCGATGGAGCGGTCGAGCGACGCAGGAAAAAATAAGGATATTTTTAAATATCGTGGGAAGCGTGGGCAATGGCAGGAGATCGCTGCTGATTCCGTGGTCGCCCCAGTATCTGCCAAGCAAGACCATCAAACCCTCTTGGCTCTTGGTGCTCTGAAGTATAATGAATTAATTTCTTGTTTCTTTTCTGGTTTTGCGTTTGTTTGCTTTGGTTTGTTTTTTTTTTTCCCTTCCCCTTTTAATTCCTTCCACACGAGTTGAAAGAGCGACCGACACACAGACAGCCCTTTCCCCCTCCGACAAAATCAAACTACAGTTGACAAAAACTTCCAGAATTGAAAACTCCGTGAATAACTTGGGCTCAATAATCCACGGCCGTAAAGAAAAAAAAAAAAAGTATTTGCCCATCTCCCCTCATTCCCTGCAATAACCCTCGCCCAATATCCTCAGTTTTATCAACTTCCCCCCGCCCCCCCCCCCCCCCCCCCGCCCCCCCCCCCTTCCCGAACTGGTGAAATTCAGGTACAAGGCGGAAGAATACAGAACACGCGCGGCCGGGGTGTCGGATTTGGGCTTGTCTGGAGTTGCTCTCGGGCGTTGCAGTGTCTGCACACACAGCAAGACTTTTTTTTTTTTTTTAAGAGGGAAAGCTTTTTTTTTTTTACACCCAAAACACATATTCTTGTGGCTCTCGTGGGTTAGGGCAGGTTTTACCAACGGCTTACTTCCGCTAGAGCAGCGGCGATGGGTTTCTCGAGGTATTGCCATATTTCCTAGCTGAGCGTCTTTTAAAAATAATTAAAACAATAAGAATTAAAGCTCTGCCAGTGCTTCCAAACCACCAAAACAAATGCGGGAAACACCGGCAGATCAACCCCCGGGTTTCTCCGCTCATCAGCTGCGCACTCGGAGAAATGAGGGACGCGGAGGTGGGCGGTGGGTGTCAGGGACCCCTTTTTTTCCGCCCCCCCTGCAAAGGGATGGGGAGCCGGGAGGGGTCGATCCAGCCCCCGGTTTGCCCCATCCCCGGTGTTAACCAAAGCGACGTCCCACCTTTCCAGAGATTTGGGATCACTCCGGGAAGCATCCAAATCCATACGGGGCTTTCCCGGTAGTTCTGGTGGTGGTATGGGCTCCATAGGGCACGCTGCCACCGCGCTGAGCCCGGGGACCCACGCTATACATACACCCCCCCATGCATCTGTCTTTCAGACTCATTTATAAAGCTATATGTACACCCATACGTACAGACCAGTACAGACCATGAGATCTACACGCCGCTTCCTATGACAATATAGAGGGTTGCACTTGCACTTGTACATATAAAACTTTATATATATGTATTTAAGATACATACTATCTACCCACCATTTCACTTAATAATGTAGAGGCTTGCACTTGCATAGATACGTATGAATTTATGTAGAGAGTAGAAATACGTTATTATATGTGCTAGACTTATATACAGATCGCCTTAACACCCAGGCTTATATAAATTACATGCACACAGTCAAGCCCCGCACACGTACATGTAAATATATATATATATATATATATATACAAAAGAAATGTATACACACCGACGCCCAGATCATAAAAAGAAACGGACATACACGGTTATATGCACATGCCATTATATAGCCTCCTATAAATGTGTATATATATTATATATGTATAGTTATGCATATCAGCACGGACACGAGTGTATCTACGCGCGCGGTTCCGCGGACACCAACGCTAATCTTTTTTCCGTATAGCTTTATATAGCTTGTGCCTGCTGTCTGCCCCCTCGCATAAATATATGCGCACACTCAATGCAAATTTCACCCGCAATAACATTGTTTTAGGTTACATCGCTTTAAAAGCCTTTTCTCCCCCCTTCCCCTCCCCTTTTGATCATTTAACGAGGTGATTAAATCCAGCAGATATTAAGGTAGATTGTAATCCGCCTATGGAAACAATTTCCTCTCTCGTATTTCTTCCCGAGCTGCCCGGCCGGGCCGGGGCCGCTCAAGTCCCGCGGGCGCGGAGCGGGGAGGGCAGGTCGGGAGATGCTTATCTGGGGCCGGAGCTGGAGTCAAACAGGTTTAGCGAAACGCGTCCTCTGGGAGGGAGATTTAAAGAGATTAGAAGCGTCTCCGGAAAGTCAGCGCGTTTTCACCCGGGGTAATTGCGGGGGGCGGGAGGATAAAAAAAAAAAAAAAAAAAAAAAAAGGGAAAAATAAAAATTAAAATTAAAAAAAAGCGCACTCAGTTGGCTCAGTCTCCGCGGATTTATTTCCTCCGCTTTTTACTCCCCCTGGGAACAAACCCTCCTTGGGAAGCCGCATCTGCCCCTCGCATCCTTCGCCAGCTTTCAGCAAGCCCCTTATTCAGCGCTTTATGCCCAAATGTGCCGGTTTCCCCCTTTTTTTCCATCCTTTCTTTGCGGAGGTTCCCGCCTGGGCTGTATTTGCGGTGGTGGGGAGAGGAGGCGGCTGGAGGGAGGGAGGGATGGGAGAAGCACAAGGCTACAAAGAGGTGCACAAAGAGCCTCTCCTCAAGGCAAAACAACAACAAAAAAAGATATTTATTTTAAAGAAATGTCATCTGCAGTCGGTACATATCATCTGGACACCACAATATTATATACATATACAAGACATTAAAAAAAAAAAGATGCTTTTACATATCCAAAGAACACTGTCAATAATTACCCAGTTTAGAGAGGGAAAGAAACAAACTCCAAATACAATATTGTGCATTTTCCATCTTGTCAGCTGAGAAAAGACATTCCAGTTTTATGGCAGAGATATGGAAACCCTCAAGAGAACATACCCGAAATAGTCTCGTACAGCAACTCACTTCCATCTAGGACCTACAATCAATGGTTGGAATAATTAAGCGATACTGAGCAATGGTTTGCTTCCCACAATAGCAGCCTTATTTCTTATTTTCGGTCCCTAGCGCCGAGAAAATAAGCAGCTGATGCAACTTTGCCATAGGTTCTCCATACATTTACACATCGGTGGGTGAAATGGCCCGAGATATGAAAGACTGGCGAGGGGGTCGGACTATACATCGTTACAGGGCGACATTCAGAGTTCATCTCTCCTTTAACGTAACTACACTCTTAGCTTATTATTATTTTCTTTTAAAAATATACACAGTTTAACCTTATCGATGGATTTCTCAGAGCAAAACTGGGGTTTTCACAGTCAGAGCAGGGCAGAGGGGTAAATCAAATATGCGCTTGGTGGTTTTTTTTTGGGGGGGAATATGCACGTGTGCATTTCTGAATGTAGATTTTTTGTGTGTGTGTGGTTGGTTGTTGGTTGGTTTGGGTTTTTTTTAAATAATGAATTGGAATCAGCAGAGTCCCGATGATGTTATCATACAAACTACCAGATAAATATTTACGTTTCTTGCTTCCTTTTCCTTGCCCCTTCTCCTCCAAAGTCATCCTCTGTCAGGTGGCGTGGAGATGCGCTGTCTTGGATTTGCTCACCACCTTCTTCTCCTTGACCCTCCGGTTCTGGAACCAGATAGTCACTTGCCGCTCAGACAGGTTGGTGGTCGCCGAAATCCTCCTCCTCTTCTCTTTGGTGATGAATTTGCTGGCCGCGTACTCCTTTTCCAACTCCTTCAGCTGGATTTTGGTGTAAGGGACCCTTTTTTTCCGTCCCCTCCGATAGCTGCTGACTTCGGGTTGTAAGGGGACCACGTCTGGATTAAAACAAAACAAAACACACAAAAAACAATAAGGAAGAGGGGAAGAAGAGGGGTGCTGCATCCCGGGGTGTGGGATGGGGATTTCTGCCCATCGGGGAGAGAAAGAAAGGGGGTGAAAAGGAGGATAAAGAGTGGAGGAATGCGAGCAAAGAGAAAAGGGGGGAGAAAGGGAAAAAGAGATAAGGCAGGCAGAAGATGCATCCGGCGAGGGGAATAATGTCATAATAATAGGAATAATGCCATAATATTAATAATTCACGTGGTGAAAGCCTGTTTTTCTTGGCGACACTATCTGCGCTGACAAACGAGGAACACCAAGTCAACCCGCCGACTAATGAGCGCGGATAACCAAAGGCACCTTCCCAATGGAGACATTTTAGACAACATCTAGACCTTCTCCCCCGTGTTCTTCCTCCTCTTTCTTACCTTACCCCCGTCCCTTTTCCCCCCAGCAGCAAACATTCCCGGGGATCCCCAAGATGCGCACTCCCCAACATCGAGCCTGGTGCAGAGACAAGTGCATCCTCCGCATCCCAGCCCCTCCCGCCGGCTCGTTGTGGCTCAAGAAGCCCCTCGGGGGGGCAAACCTCTCAAGAATAACCCCAGCCCCCCCCCTCCAGTGGCTTTCGCAGGGACGGTGAGGAAGGGGAGATACTCTGTGCTTTGCCAAGGGGTTATGGAGAATGGGCTCAGCAGGAATGCGGGGAGCATCTTCACCTCTGCTCTGCCGGTACCGGGCGGGGGGGGGGGGGGGGGGGGCAAAGCTCCCTCCAAGCTTTTGCGCAGCCCCAGCCCCCTGACAGCGTTGGGGAGTGACCTGGGCTCGGAATCTCCTCGCCGCAAAGGTGTGACCCAGCTGGCTGGAGCAGGAAGATGGAGGCGAGCTCTCCTCGGCAGGCAGCACAGCCCCAGTTATGGCTGAGAGGAGTTAACTGGGGAGCCCCTGGGGGAGCTCTGGGGGCGATCGGCTCTTTGGAGGCGAAATTAGGGGTGCTGAAGGTGCCGCAAAAGCCAGTGGTGGTGGGCAGGAATCTCCCTCGGGGACGTTCACCAGAACCCCAGGCGATGGGGAGAGAAAGCGGTGGGGGTGGCAGCTCCCTCAAATGCAGCCTGAATGCAATGACCCTCCCCAAAAAAACCACACACCCACCACGCAGCCAACAATGCAATTCCCCCCTTCTCCCCAAAAATCTCCAGGGAAAGCCCGTTCCTCCGTCCCTCTTTCTCCCAAAGAAGGAAAATAAATAAACCGATGTGTGTGCCCCCCCCCATTGCCCTCCCCCTAAGAACTATCGCGACCCGTCCCTTCTCTCCATCCAAGATGCTGCAGGGTGTGCTCCCCTTTATTGTGGTTACACCATCACCCTCCGGCGCGTCCTTTCCCATCGAACGCTGGGACTGGGGGGCTGGAAGGAGTCTGGGGAGGGGTACCGGGGGGCAGCACTTACCATCACCTTCCTCCCCCCCGCTGCCGTCGGGGCGCGGAGCCGGCCGGGCCCGGTGGGACCGGGAGGGGAAGGGAGCGAGTGATTTGCTGGGTTAAAAGATGCTCCAAGGAAGGGTTTTGCCTTCCCGGCTGACTGCGGGCTGTCAGGAGGGCAGGAGGCCTGCCCGACCTGGCGGAGAAGCCCCCCCGCCCCCCCTCCCCCCCGCCTCCCTCCTTCCCCTCCAAACAGATTCATTTGTCACTTGACACCTATTCCTATAATTGTGTGTAATTGTGATATGATTTACTGTCCCAGCCCCCGACACTTCTTATTCGACCGAACCACTAAAGAAGGTTTAGTCGTGGGGTTTTAAAAAAATATCCCCCCCCCCGCTTTTTAAGCTTTCTACATTATAGAAGCGGCAAGCGGAGGGAACGTGAAGAGAAAGGCACCGGGAGACGCTCTTTAGGTGAGGCAACAAGAGGGAGGAGAGAAGAAAGGGAAGAATTAAACGGCAAAGTTACTTTCCAAGCAAGCTCACGGCGTGTATTTTGATTCAGAAATGATTGCTTCACCTTCTTTCCCATACATGTTCATACACATTGCCTTGCACAGGAGGCATTCCAGAGCCATTTCTTTCCCTTTAATTACATATACAGGCATACACGTATCTCTCCGTATATGTGTATGTATATGCACACTCATCCGCACACACGCACATCCCCACCTTCGGTGGGAGCTGGCGGTCGGGAAGCAGACGAGCACGCCGGTTCCCGGGGCAGCCTACCTGGGAAAGGTGACTTCCAGAGGTGTGCAGACTGCGATTGCTCTTTGGAGCAGTACACTTGCCCATCCCAGCCATTAGAAAGAGCCCAATGTTGGTAACCTTCCATGGGAAGCAAAGCGTCGTGTCTGGGTTCCGGGTGACCGCCGAGCCCCGGCACCACCGACACGTCCAAATAGCCAGGAACCGCCTGGTAGGAGCTGGGAAAACCGGGATAAAAGGCGAATTCTTTGGCCCTCGACGGCAGCTCCTCGCCGGGCAGGGGGCCGCCGGCCTCGGGGTATTTCTCCCCCGGATGGTAAGCGCAGGGTTTCTGCTGCAAGTTGACTCCGTGGGAGTGGGACAACCTGCAGCCGTAGTAGCCCCCACCGAAGGGGTAACCGTAGCCCAGCGCCGCGCTGGAAGCCGTCCCCGACGGGCACTGCCGGGGAGGCTCGGCGGCCGCCAGCTCCGCGTACGCGGCTCCCTGCGGCGGCGGCGGCGGCGGGGCGGTGGGCACGGCGAGTCCCGCGTGGGGCATCATCTCCCGGCAATGCCCCAGCCCCTCCATGCGGTTTTTCTCCCGCGGGGCGTCCTCACAGCGGCAGGCGAGGCCGTCGGGCCAGCGCGGGGGGAGGCCGAGCGGTGCCGTCATGTCATGCCGCGCTGCTCCCGCTGCCGCCGCCGCCGCCTCCTCCTCCGCCTCCGCCTCCTCCGCCGCCGCCGCCTCCTCTTCCTCCTCCTCGGCCGCCGCCGCCGTCGGGGGAAGCTCCGCGCCGCGCCCCGCCGCCCCGCGACCCCCCCAACATATCGGCGCCGCGCGCGCATGCGCCGCCGTCGCGCGGCCGCCGCTCCATTAAGAAATCCGCGGCAGCCACGCCCCCCCGCCCCCCCCGCCCCGACGTGGCCCTGACCACGTGACTCCGTCGCCACTATCATTGGTCGGCTGCTCCCCCCCCATCAAAGGCGGCGCCCCCCCCCCCCCCCGCGCCCGCCCCGTCGGTTGGGGGTGGGGGGACACGGGCGGCACAAAGAGTCGCGCGTGGGGACTGGCTCCCTGCCCACGCGTGGTGGGTGCCGTGGGAACCCCCTGCCCGTGTCTCCACGCGCACCCCGAAACACCGCGGGGGGGACACACACGGAGCACCTTTCCCTGGAAGGATCCCCCGCCCCCTCCGTGTTTCGGCGCAGGGAAGGGTGCTCTGAGCGATATTGGGGGGGGCACGACAAGGACAACCACCCACCCGTGACGGTTCGAGGGGACACTACGGACAAACCCCCCGCGATGCTTCGAAGGGGCGGCCAAAAAGCGCGCGCCCTCCCTTGTGGTTTTTTTTGCGGGTGGAACCTGTTGACTGTTTTTTCCTTTGCAAGGTGCTTCCTCCCCCCCAATTTTAAAAAAAGCGCAAAATCTCTGCCCAAACGCTCCCCCCCTCTAATTTGCCTGCCAGACCCCGAAATAATTTGATTTTCCCCCATTCAATGGGGGTGTGTGTGATTATAGATGTTTGATAGTTCAGTGATTAATATTCCAACGGCAATGTGGGGTCGAGATGAAGCGGCAGGGGGGCACAGGGGGGTCTGTTGGTCCAGGCTGATTTGTGGGGGGTTGTAAAAATGTGAATTACTTCGTGGAGCGGGGTTGGGCTGCCACGGAACTGGGGGGGAAAACAGAAAAATGGCAGGTTGCTGGCTGGGGGGGATGCGGGTGGGGAGGGGAGGGAACGGAGGGGCTCGCAGCCCTCGGGGAGCCCCCGGGAGCAAGTTATTAGGGGAGGAAGGAAGCTCAGGGAAGTTTCAGCACCCCCAAAAATAGAAATAGAGGAAAAAATGGAAAAAAATGTATTTTGAGGGGAATTTAGTGCCTCAGCCTGTGAGAAGGGAGGTGGGCTCCACCTGCGCTGCATGACTCCCCCTCCCCCCCGATTTTCCTGGGGCGTGCCATGGGGAGTGGAGTCCTCCGGGGGGACCTTCGGACGGTCCCTGCCTGTCCCTGTTGCCCCTCCTTCGTGGAGTCGTACCCACGCGGGACACCCCCCGACGCTGCATGTGTCTCCTTCAATCCTAAACACCCTCTCCGGTGCTGCTGGTTTTGGGGGGTAACCCCCCTCCCCCCGGGGCGCTTCGCCTCCCAGCTCATCCTCTTGCAATTCTTCCCAATAGCAAAAAAACCCCAAACAAACAAACCTGGAAAAAAGCAAAAAACCCAGAATCCCCCCCAAAATCCTGGAGGCGGGGAGAGGCCACTCTGCGAAGGCAGCCGAGCTCCCCATTGACCTGCCCGCTCCGGGCCGTCGAGAAGGGATTTTCGGAGTCCTCAAGAGCCGTCGAAGTCCAAGTTCAAGGCAAAGGAGCCCGAGGGGGTCCCCGTGAGCGTCGGGGATAGATTTGAGGGGACGCGGCCTCGGGGGCACCTTCCAAGGGCTGCGACCTGGGTTCAAATGTGGAATTGGAGAAGGCTGCGGTGGGCAGGGGTGGGAGAAAATAAAGGTAATAAAAAAATAATTGAATGGAATAAAATGGAATGGAATTGAATGAAATAGAATAAAATGAAAAATAATTAAATGAAATATATATATATATATATATATATATATATATATAAATAATAAAAGCCGTGCCCGCATCCTTTGAATTCCAGGTGCTGTGAGTCCGTTCAGAAATCACCCATGAGAAACATCCCTCCCCAGCCCAAGAACCACATGGCTCGCAGGGGCGATGGAAGAAGCCGAGCACGAAATGATACGTAAATTAAAGCCGGGTGTCCGCCACGTAGGGGACAAGGGTACGGGGGGAGCTGAACAAAAAAACCCTCTTCCCTCCCCCAGCAGCCCTTCTTTTTTCTTCCCCCCCCCTTTTAATTTTTATGAAGTAGTTAACATTTGGTAGCATATGTCCTATCTGCGCGGCGTGGGAAGGGGATTAAATGTTAAAAATCTAAAGATTTATGGTGAGGGTAGCAGAGGCGGAGCGGGGATGCGCGGCGCGGGCAGGGCTCGGTGTGGAGGCGCTCGGCGGTGAAGGTAGGAGCCCCGAGGAAGGCAGCAGCGTGATAAATGAAAAATCAGGGCAAATTGCGCCGGCAAGTTTGGGGAAGGGCATTTCCACTTCGTATCCCGGGGAAACAGAGGTTTAATGAAACGCTGAATTTTGTAATTAGGTGAGTTAGTGCGTGTTGCACGCCGAAAATTAGGGGAGGGGGTGAAATCACTGGGAAAAGGTGAAAACAAGAGCAAAAAAACCCACACCCCCCAAAAAAAAAAACCCCAAAAAACACGAGAAAAAGAGAAAAAACAAGAGAAAAAAGATAAAAAAACCAGAAGATACATTTTTTTTTCCTGGAGGTAACAGGGGAGGAAAATCCCATGTAAACCAGTGGTTTCCTGGGGAAGGGTCCGTGGCTGGGAAGGGAGGAGGAGGGTCGATGTGCAAAAGAACCCTCAGCTCTGAAATTGAGGATTTAATTTCAAATTAAATGCTTTTTTTTTTTTTTAAAATATAATTTCTTTTAATTTCTTAGCTTCTGAGGGCGGCTCTCCCCGCGATGGTGAGTGTGTTCATGAACCCAAACCAGCTCAGGGATGTTTACACTTAACAAAATGTGGAACCTCTTAGGAGAGTGGCACCCATAAATAAAAAATAAGGAGAAGGGAAAGAGCAATTAGAAATAAGAGCAGATGTGAGACCCGTTCGTTAGGTTGGTGTGTTGGTTTGGCTTTTTTTTTAACAGCATTTTTTCCCTCCAAGCTCTTTTTAAAGTCTAATATTCCTCTGCTTGTGCATTTATAGAAAAAGGCTGGAAGAGTCCGCACCGCTCACACACTATCCCCACAGCATCACATTTTCAGGATTTTTTTTTTTTTTTGATTTAGGGAAGTAAGAGGGGAAAATTGACCAATACCAAAAAAATATTGACTTACAAACTTCTCTTGCTCATCCTCGTGCTAGCTCTAGGCTTGCACATTGCTCCGGAAAAAAATTTTATATGGATATTTCTGCAGGGAGCGGTTCTTTCGCCGTCTACCAGCGGGCTGCGAGAAGAAAGAAGCTGAATTTTCTTCTTCTGAAGACAAGTATGGGTTTGCATCGTTTCCTTTCCCTTTTGCTGCCGTCTTGAAGACAGACTCTGGGAGAAATTCAGTGTATTTATTTCTGTATTTTTACTCCTGCTGGAAAGGAAGAGAGAAACAGATTCATCTCCGAGTCCAGGGTGGGGAAAAAATAATATATATATCTATGTCTTTGCGGTGTCCAGCTCTGTTCTGTTTTGCAAAACTGCAAGTTGTTTTTCATTACCTTATCTCCAACACTTTAACTGCTGGTTTTTAAGGCACTTCTCTACCCTTTCTCCTTTAAATTAGCCATTTTCTTTATTGCCGCTCTCCCCTTTAAAAAAAAAAAACAACACAGAAATGTAAGGCTGAACACAGTTTTGCAGGTGAACACGTGTTTGCAGACGGAGATCTTGAGGTTGTCAAAATATTGCGTTTGTTAAAAAGCTAATTTGACTTGTAGATGTTCCAGGCAAACTCAAAAAGAGGGATTTCTGCCCCAAACGTCGTGTGAAGGTAACTGTTGCCCTGAAAATACTCAAGTGTCTGTGGCCAAACACCTAGAGAGCACGGTCGTGCACATCTAACGTAGCTCAAAGTCCAGCGCTGCTTCTCAAGGCCAGGGAAAGCTCACCCGAAATAAAATTTATCAGCTGCGGAATTTTATGATAAAATTCCTCTTTCTTATCCACATATCCTGGAGGGGGGGGAAAAAAAAAGGCTGGTTGAGAATAAAGAAAAAAGTCAAATCCTTTATTTAAGGGATAGATGAAAATAATTCACCACAAAACTGCAGCATATGGATATTTTTCTTATCCTTTTTCAATTTTCCTTTTCCCCCCTTTGTTTCCCCCTTTTGCCCTCCTTATTGCTGTCTGAAAGATTGAGAAATTCCCCCTCGATACTCTGTTTTCTGGAGGAAAAACTGTATTATTTATTGTTCTTCCCACCTCCAGGCATCTCACATACAAAGGAAAATGGCCAAGGTATGAGTTTTATTGAAGGAAAATCGGCTCCAGCCGCTGTAAGTGCCTCTAAAACACGATGCACCCGCACAGAAAAATCCCTACCTAGAACTGGAAATAAAAGTTGCTTTTCCATTATACTTTTTTTTTTTTTTTTTTTTTTTTGAGGGGGGCTCCCGAGAAAATAAAGGAGGGGAAATTTAGCTTTTGAGCCCTCAGGGAAATTAGAGCCCGTGGTCTGAGAAAATCTGAGATCAGCACACAATTTTCCCACTGGAGTACCAATTTAGTGAAGAAACTATTCCACTAAATCTCATATTCTTGCAGAGGAATCCAAGGAAAGCTTTCCCAGGCTTTGTTCAAAATGTGCTTTGGATAAATAAAAGCCAAAGTCGACTTATTTTCCCAAACTTTGCGTGTCTTCTTTTTCGGTTTTGTTTTTGGGTTTGGGTTTTGTTTTTTTTTCGAGAGAAAAATAAATCCTAACATCCCTGGTTCAGCTCATTGCTGAATTAATACAACCAGGGAGGCTGGAGGCTGTGGCCAAGCCTTAGCAGCATTCTTACAAAAGCAGTGCCCGGAATAGCGCAGGAAAAGAAGATTAAATACAGTCTTCTGTGACTTGACGCATTGCACCCAAAAAGGGACAAAAAAACACCCCAAAAAAGGACCCAAAAAGAAAAAGAATAAAAAAAAAAAGGGTTTTGCATCAGACTCCGATTTGTCCCAGCCGCTGGGTTTATCACCAGTTCTCCCCCTTCCCTCTTGCGTTGCAGATGTTTATACAGGGAATAAAAAAAAAATAAAAATCAGATACCCCCCACCCCCACCCCCACCCCCCTCTAATCTTTAATTTAAATGCTTTTAAAGGGAGACAGAGCGAGGAGGAAAGATGCATCAAGGACGGAAACACACTATCAGGTTTCTCCCCCCCCTCGCCCCCCTCCCCGGGCCGGATCAGACCGTTTCGGGTGGTGTCAGACGGGGAACTAAGCCTGACCAGAGACGATCCGGCTTTTCTCCTTCCTAACCTGTCAGATACCTGCAACCTGTTTGGAGTGGATCCACCCTCAGGCTTCCCCCCCTTCCGTCCCCAGCCTTTTATTTGGTTGTGGGTTTTTAGCTGCCATCAACGAGGCGCTGCCAGCCCCCCTACCCCCCCCCCCCCCCAGCAGCCCCCCAGCAGCCCCCCAGCTTGGGGAGGGTGGGTTGCTAAATCTTGAGCGTGTTCTTTGAGTGTTTTGCTTCGGCTTCCCCTGCATTTTGCTATCCAGAAGGGGGGATTATTATATATATATATATATATATATATATATATATATATATATATATAAATCCCTCCCCCTCGCCCCCAAGCAGGGCCAGAGGTGGGTCTGCAAAGCCAAACCTCGCTGTCTCCAACCCCGTGGCTTTATTACCGTGTTTTATCCCTTTTCCCCCTCAAAACCCGTGCTAAAGTTGGGAAGGAACAGAAGAAAGGGATAAATATCTCTCGGTCCCACTCGTCTGACCCGTCACCCCAGGGGTGACAACGAGGGGATGTGGCAGCTTCTCGGGGGGCTCCCAAAATCCCGCAGCCCCTTCTCTCCCTCCCATCCCTCCTCCCCATACCGCCGCCTCTTCGCACGCCGACACCACATTTTGAGGCAAATAAAGGCTTTTTTTCTTTCTTTCTTTTTTTCTTTTATAGCCACTGCGGAATGTCCCAGCTCTTGGCAATTCCCCACCGTTAATTATTGTTATTATTTCCACACCGGCCCGGTGCAATAGGTACTTCTTGACTCAGCGATTCAAAGACAGACAAATAAAATATCTGTCTCAGTTTAGGGCCCCTGTCTGGTCGGAAGTCCAAGTTCAATTCCAAGTTAAAACAGGAGGTCGCCTGAAGCACTGACAAAAGAAGAGGGGGCCATTTGGTCTGGCTGGTGTCAACAAAGTGGTATCTGGAGAGTGTAATTATCGCTTCTCATCATTTTCGCCTTCATATTCTCGGGGAGAGAAAAGAGGGAGAGGAGCCTGGGATGCTCAGGTGCTTTATAGCCCTTTGCGCTTGGATGAGGCTTTATTTCCTACCCTCCCCCCCGGAAAAAAATGTTTGGGTTTTTTTTTTTATTATTTGTAAATGCTCTAAAATACAGAGACTTGCTTTTTTTTCCCCTTTGACTGTGGGATTGCAACGATCCGGGGTTATTCCTCCCCCATCTTCTGGTACCGAATTAACTCAAGATGCGTTTGGAAGGACGGAGAATAACACCAGGCCAATGTAAGAAACCTTCTTTCTTTTGCCAAATACTATTCAGAATCAGTTACATGAGATCTGTGTGTTCAAGGCTGTTTCTCCCCTTCTCCCACCCAAACCATTTACTTCTTGGTCCACTTGATGTCCAAGTATTTCATTCCTCGGAGCCACTTGGAGTGATTGAGAGGGAAGAGTGGGAGCTCTCTGCCAAGTTTATTCACGTTTTCAAAAGCAAAACACTGAAGAGTTTCATGTCCAGAGGTAGAAGCTGAAGTTAAATGAACTGTGTTTGCCAAACTGGGGTTTCTTGTGTATTAAACAGAGAAATATAAATGATGAATGGGCAGGAACGATGCCCACGCGTTCACACTGAGGGTAACAGAGCGATGCAATCCCCATTTCCAAGCACCATCATGACGGGAGAAGTGTAGCTCTCTATGGTAAACCTGGAATTTATTAGGCATTAGCTACGGAAAATGTGTATGCAATAAGCAAAGAAGCAAGAGCACGGAAAGAAAGGAGAAAGAAAAAAGCCCAATGTTTCTCTTCGAAAAAACATTTTTGGTAAATGGAGAGATCCTAGCCCGTTCCAAAATTTTTTTGCTGGGCTGAATTTTAAAGGAGAATAAATGGGTAGGGAAATAAAACCATACGTGACTGCACCTTGACAGAGAGAGGCTGAAATCGCTGTGTTTTCCCCCAAAACTTGTGCGGGTTGTGTGTGGAACGGGCCATTTTGCTTTTTGCAGGATCTTTGTCCGCCTGGATGAGAATAACCTGGATTTTCACCCAGGAGTGGGACTGTGCCTCCACCTCAGGTATGGATATTTATCCTCCGTGGCAATTAGTAACACTGACTTCACTTTAATACTCAGAGTCTATTCTAAATGCCAAGAACCTGATGAAATTCTTCTTTCACGGGTTTAAACCCCAGATACAGATTTTGGGGTTAAAGATGGGCTAAAAAAGCTCTGGCAGGAGGCAGGCAGGGCTGCCGCCTTCCCACCTCTCACCTTAAGCTGCTCCGGGCGCGTCCAAAGCATCAGCAAAACTTTGGCACCAGCAAGATGTGTTTTAATTCTGCACTCGGTTAAAAAAGGGGTGAAAAAAGGATTTTGCTCCATTATTGGCAAAAAAAGTGGTTTTCCTCTCTGTCCTCCAAGGCTTTCTCAGGCTCCGGGCATGCCACGAGTGAGCCGCACAGCTCCTACGTGCTTTCTCCCTCCTCAAACACGTGGAAAAAAAAAACAAACTTCGTGTTTTTTTTCTCTTCATCCCTGAGGATGTGCCTTTGCAAGCCGAAAAAAAAAAAAAATCGGCTTTTGTGTTGTCACGCTGGAGCTTTTCGGCATTAAACGGCAAGTGCGTAAAGCAAAGTCTTCCTCGGGGACAGCTACAAATGAGGAGGGAAGGCAGGGGCGGGGGGGGGCTGGTGTCTGCTGATCTGGAAAAGAAGTTAAATCGGAGGAGACTTCTGGGTGCTGCAGAATACAGAGGTTTTATCTTAGAACAAAAAAATAATCTAGAATTTGTGTCTATTTTTCCTATATAGTGTGTTCTGGGTTGAGGATTCCTCCTGCTCTGCGGGATGGGGGGCTGGAGGGTCCAAGGGAGCAAAAATATGTTTTTATTGTGTTTTATATTAATTTTGGGGAGTGTAAGGGGTTTGGCGTTTGGGGGTAAGCCCCGTTTACCAGATTCAGACGAATTTCGGCAAAAGGGAGGGTGGTGGTAGGCTATGCTGGTCGGAATCTCCAGCCCTCCCCAGGCACCCCCGTCCCCGCTGCTTTGGGGCTGGCAGACCCGAGTGGGGCCTTGGTGACCCACGCAGGGATAGGGACCCACGCAGGGACAGGGACCCACGCAGACACGCGGGGACTGGCTCAGGTGAGGGTCCCGCCGGCCTCCGAGGCGGGGGTGGGGATGCTGTCCCGCACCCCTTCGGGGCAGAGGGCTCCTGGGGGCCCTTTCGCCGCACCCCGTTTTCCCCCTCCGCAAAGCTGCAGCGTACTTTGGAGACAGGGAGGAGAGGAGAAGCCCAGCCACGCGCATGGGTTGTTTCTCTCCAATTTAGCTGGAAGTCCGTATAAAAATAAAAATTAATTTATTTAGAGAGCTTGACTGCAATGTTTTGCATAGGTAAAACTGGGAGCCGAGCAGAATCTGTGCGACACATCCCTCCCTCCTTCCCTCCATCCCTCCTTCCACCCATCCATCCATATATCTATCTATCCATGCTTCCACCTAGCTATGCAATTACTATATATCTTATACCCATTATATACCATATATATACCTAAGACACTCCCTTACAGTTTTTTTCTCCACTACATCTTCCCTCCTGTGGTTATATATGTGTCCCGAAAATAAAATAAAGTTCCCAGCCCTGCCTGGGAAGGGTTCTGAAGCCCTCGGAGATACCTCATCTTTTATTTACTATTTAATTAATTCAAGGTTACTCCTTTTGCTAAAAAAACAACCAACCAAAAAAACCCCAAACCCAAGACCCTAAAGACAAACAAAAAAATCCCCCCAAGAGCCACTTATCAGATCTTTCTGCAAAATAATTGCGGACATCCCGGGTCCTGCTTTGTATTTCGTCTTCCCACAGCTCGCTGTGAAAGTTCGGTGGCAGGTTGTGCCTTTCCAATCAGGAATATATAATTATGTCTTTTAAATAATGCCTGGTGAGTCGCACGGGGACATTTGGGCTCCTCAGACTCTTTGGGACGACATTTATCTCCTGCCTCCCCTGCAGACCGAGTGGAGAGCCAAAGCATTCACAACCCGCTAGCAAGGATTTAATTCTGGAGCTAATTGCTCCAAAATATTCACCAGGTGAGAAACCGGGGGAAGAGAAATGGGGAATTTAACTGGTATTTCGGCACGATTGCAGGAAACAGGAGGTGGGAACTTCAGGCAGCTCTTGGGAGCGTGTTGGCAATGGGAAAGTTGTTGGGTGGCTTCTGCAGTGGTTACCCAACGTTACATTAACCTTACGTAATATATCATTATATGTAAATGCGTCTTGTGAGCTGGAGACCTCCTAAAGCTATTCACGGAGGGACGCACACACACACCCCCCCCACCCCCCCCGTAAACTTTCTGTTGGGGACCAGTTTTCTCCTCTCCATTGATCCTTGCACGACTTCTGGTCACTGCACCTGAAGATCTGAGGGTATTGGAAAAATCCCGGATATAAACCACGTTTTAGCTATGCAGATCAATAGATTCACTATCTAAAAAATTACAGAGAACCTGTTCTTGAGTATTCAAATAAAAAATGCGCATAAGTTTTGTGGAAGAAAGCAATTTTCCCGGGGTGTCCTCCCCACTATTGCTCTGATGCCTTCCTTAAGTTGCTTCCTCTCGCTCCTTGGGAAAAAATAGGGAAAAAGAACGGGGGAAAATATTTTTTTTTTTTTTAACATAACGAACAAGAAACATTTCTCTTGGTATTTTGCAAAATGTTTTCAAAGCCAGTGCCTTTCCCGACTTGCAGGCAAAGCCGGGGCGTGGGGGGCGAAGTCCCAGTCGGGTCCTTCTGCATATCGTGGGGGTTTTTTTTGGGGTGTTTTTTTTTGTTTGTTTTTTTTTTTTTCCCCCACGAAATTAGACGTTTTTCCAGCTACTCGTGGGTATCGAGGTTTATTCCTCACCGAGCTGCTCTTGCAGCAGCCCTGTTCGCGTTGCTGGCTGCCAGGTCCACACACACCCCAGTTACCGGCCTGTGTCAGTCTTCTGGGCTCCAAACATTTACTGTAAAATTACCTTTCCCCCCCCCCCTCCAAATCCCACCGAAATATTTCTGCGTTATTTTTCCAGCCGTGCTCTGAGGTTATTGCAGCGTCCTGGCTTTGCTCCTTCTTGCAAAGAGGTTTTTGCTCATGCAACGCTGCAGAGGCTCCAGGGATGTGCCAAGCACCTGGGAAAAGCGCTGGGATTTGGGGGGTGATTTGAGGTTTTCCATGAAAAAAATCGGAGTTCTTGAGAGCTGCGCTATTTGAATGCAAACTGGATCGTTACTACTACTACTACTACTACTACTACTACCAAGATAAGAATAAACGCCCTGTTTTATACCGTGAGTGCAGATTTAGGAGGCTAAATACACGAACTCATTTTTCGCCCGAATTATTTTTTAGAGCTGGACTGGATTAAGGTAAGAAAACTGTGGGGTAGAAGTGTTTTATTTTGATAAATCCGCAATTTGCATTGACAGGAACTTCCCACGGGCCGGAACGGTCCCAAATCAAACAGCGATATAAAAAGGGGCTTTTTTTCTATCTTGCTTTGCTAGCCCACGGCCACCTCACGGTGGCCACCAGCCCCGGTGCTTTGTAGCCATCCTTCATCACATGGCAAAGCGGATGGAGAGAGGAGAGGAATTACGGGCACTAAGGAGTTAAAATCTGCAAATCTGCCGTCTCTGCCGGCAAAATAAACTAAAAATAAAGAGTATGGACCGAGCCCGAGGTGGGGGGCTGAAGTTTATCCCCGGGATAAACTCCGGGGAGAGTGGAGGATGCTCTGAGCTCAAGTCCGGGATGCTTCTGCCTCCTCAACCCCTGAGATGGCCAGAGACCCCAGACACTGGCTCAGGAGAGGTTATTAACCCCCCAAATACCCTTTGATATGCAAACACCCCCCTAGGAAGACCCAAACCGTGCATCTCCCATCGTGAACAAGCCCCGAAGTCACCCGGATTGCTCTTCATTCCGTGGCAGGATTAATTTTCATGAAGGGGAAGTTGAGCAATTTAAAGATGATTTGTTCCTCTTTTCCTGCTCCTACCTACACAGCCAGAGATTTAAGGATAAAAGGATCTATGCCTACACAGATGCATATATCTATATTTATGGCTATGCCTGTGGTTATGTATATATACATGCATATTAGCATGCAGATATGGATAAACACTTGGGGGAATTTAATTAAGAGTTTAATTGGCTGCTCTGCATTAGCTAGAGCAGTGCTGGAACTTTGGGGGATACTTGCCTTGGCTTTTTAGGCGAATTTGGGAATTCTGATGCAGTTTTTGGGACAGGCAGAGGCCGCTGAAGGTGAAAAAATGCAATTATCTCCTTGCAAATTCTGTGGTGCATTGCGGCCTCTTTGGAGAAGAAAGGAAAGAAAGGGAGAAACGGGAGACAGAGGGAGCAGATGTGAGAATAAAATAAAGTAAAATAAAATAAATAAAGGAAAAGGAAAAAATGAAAGAAACTGTGATTTTAATATTTTTTTAAAGGCAATCTGAGATCAAGCAAAGCCAAGAGAAACAAGAGGAAAAATTTTACTGGCAAAACTCCAATGTCAGATAATTGCAACTGTTCTTCTCTTCCCAGTGGTGGCTGCTTTTGGCATTCCTTGTTCTTCACTTCCTAATGACACATTTTACCATTTGCCTATATTGACCCAAACTTTGTCCAGGGATCTGGAAAGCAAATCAGCAAGTTCTGGGGCTGTGGAGGGATCCTTATGGAGCCAAGTGGAAGGTTCCATCCCTGGGTGCCAGTGGCATGCTAAATGCATCCCACGTGCTGAGCCCCAGAGTTGCGAAGCTGAGCCCCCACCATGGGCACCTTGTGCCTCCATGAAATGTGTCCTGCTCCTGGGAACCTCTTCCAGCTCCCACTTTTTGGTCTTCGCCTGGACGGGGATGTGTATGAACTGCAGCTCCAAGGTCTCTTGCTGCTGCAACCCCTCCTGCCCTGTCCCCTCCATCTGGGTTTCTCCCACCCTCAGGGGTGGGCTGTAGGCTTCAGAGCTAACAGTCCCCAGAGAGACCTCTTCTCTCTTCTCTTCCTGCCCCAACCCCAAATCTGGGATTTGGGACAGTTGTCTTTGTCCATTTTAGGCCCAAGTTTCCTCAAGTCTCAGCACCCCACCCAGTCCCACTGTGACAATGAAGCTGTCCCCACTGTCCCCCATGGGGGACAACAGGGTCCCCAGACAGTGGAGAGGTGCCAGCAGCCACTGTGGGTCAGAGCAACAGAGGTCCCCTCCTGTCCCCCAGGAGAACAGTGGGGACATCTCCACCCTCCCAAACACAATAGGAGCAGCTGGTGGCCAGGGCCTGGCCACATCTGGCTTCTTCTGTGCCAGGCGCATGCACCCTTCATCCTCTCCTTGGCTTTGTGGTGTTTGGGGTACAGGTCCATCACAGTTGGTGCAGGACTGCTGGGATGCAGGGACCTTCCCAAACCCTACTTTTTATTGTCCCCTTGGCCACCTCCTCTTGGAAGCCTTGAGTGGTGTCTTCTGCCTGTGTCATCTGGGTTGGTCTGTTTTCTCTGGGACACCAGAATAGATAGATTGTCCCCAAAAAGCTGCTCCAGCCCATCCAGCTGCCTCTGTCTGTACATTTTCCTTGAGAAATGCATATCCCCTCTTCCTTTCTGTCTGCCTTCACCCTGATGAAACCCAGCTGACACCAGGAGAGAAAAGGTGTCACCTCCGGGGACAGCAGACCTTTGTCTCTTGTTCAGGGGGACAGTTTGGGATGGAGCAATGACAAAGACACACATTCCCACTCCCTCCTGGTGCTGGGCCATGACATGGAGCTGCACAGTGGCAACCTCCACTCCCAGCCCAGGCACAGCCTGAACCCAAATCTTAATTTTTTTCAGCAGTCACCCCATAGGAACCTGTATCTCTGTGTCCATCCTCCCATCCTTCCAAGTCCTACACATGCTTGTACACCTCTGCAGCACATCCACATGCAAACATACCCGCCCCCCCCCCCCCCCATGTAATTATACTCATGCAAACACATGCGTGCATAAACACACGTTGTCCCTATAGATGTGGGTAAGCACCCAGATGTGTCTGCAATGGTCAGGCTGGGGCAAAGGGAAGCTGTGTGTGTTCTGGGAGGCTTTTTTTGCAAAACTTTGATGCATCTCAGGGCCGGATCCTGCCCTTACTGGGACTCGGCACCACCCATCCCGTTTCCCAGTGGAGGTGGGTCCAGGCAGCCTCTCCTTGCCTTGGGGTTTGAGGGGAGCCATAGGCTGAGAGGTGTCATGGGGGAACCCCGGGAACTGGAGGAGTCACCAGGAGGCTGGGGATGCAAAAAGGACCCTCCTGACTCTAATTAACTGCGATGAACATATTAATTGAGCATTATGGTGTGCTAATAGACTTGGGGTATGGGGAGGGGGCAGTGGGGGAGCCGTACTCTTGAATGCCTGGCATAGATTTTGCACTTTAATAAATGGAAAAGATGCTCTGGGCGATGCTTTTAAACCGACACTGAAACCCAGACACTTTGAAATGCCCAAAGAAATAAAACCAGCAACTGTCAGAGAATAATTACACTGGGCCGGGCATTCCCGGATGACTTGAGCAACCCCCCATTCCGCCTCTCCCCACCAGAAAAGAAAAGAAAAGAAAAGAAAAGAAAAGAAAAGAAAAGAAAAGAAAAGAAAAGAAAAGAAAAGAAAAGAAAAGAAAAGAAAAGGAGAAAAGAAAAGAAAATTAAATTAAAATAATTATGTGTCTGGGCTTAAACTCGGCACAATCTGCCTCCTACCCAAGCAGAGGTGATGAGTTATGGGGAGGCACCGCTGCACACCTTCCCTGCTCCATTTTATCCCGGTTTTCTCTTTTGGTTTGGTGGTGGGTTGTTCTTTTTTCCCGATAATTTTTCCCAGCAAAGGCCTAATCTTCCCCAATTTTCCTGCGGTTTTGGGCTCCCCCTAATCCCTCCCCACCCCATTTCCCCACATCTTCGCTCACAGCATCCCCCAAAGCCGGGAAGCCCGCAGGGACGGCTCCGGTCACCTCCCTATCCCTCAACCCCCTCCCAAGGTTTTTCCTTCCGATTTTTAAACGGAGTTGTTAATTTAGAGGGTTTTTTTTCTTGTTATTTGATCCCTCCCTTACCTTTTTTTTTTTTTTTTTTTTTAATCCAAATTGGCATTTTTTTCTGAGTTGCAGGACAAAATGCAGAATATCGTGGGGAACTGATGCTGCGAAAAAATACTCGCCCTGGGACCAACGTTTGACGCCACCTTGGGCTCAGGGAATTGCACGAAAATCGGTGAAAATGGGCAAAAATGGGAATCCAACACCCTCTGATGCCCGACCACGCAGTGTCCTGTGTGTTCTTTCCACCTGGCGCTCTGTGCAGGTCGTTCATGCAGGCTTTATGTTAAATAAATTCGTAAATCTGTTACATAACTTTCTCAAAGATAACACTAAAAAAGTAAACAAGCCCTAAAATATCCAATTTTTTTATCAGGTTTTTATCTTTTCCATTCCAGAAAGCTGCCTTTTAAACTTACAGTTAAGTTATCTGATGGACAAAGACCGCAAGTACCGAAGGGAAAAAGCATCGAAAATAAGAAACCTTGTTTTAAAAAGAGTTAAAATATGTTCTTGCAAAGGTCCTCGAGGCTTCAAGTTGTGGTTTTCTGCAAGGACACAAAACGCCTCAACTTTTAAATATATTTCCCACCCTCCCAGGGCATATTTATATAAGATCTGCCTTCGAGAAATTTCAGTTTAGGATCCAGCCTTGGAAATACCTCCTCTTGTAGTGAACACATGCCTTCCTACTCAGTCCATTCCCCCCCCCGCCCCCCCCCTCAATTTAAATACCTATTAATCTATTAATTTAGGAAGGCAAAGCACTGATAGAAAAAAAAAATTCGATCATTATCAGTGGCGAAACCGCAGCGCCAGTCTCTGAACAGGTAATAATTTATCTACGGAAGGGAGTTGTTTCTTCGTGTTTTATTTTCTTTTCCCTTTAAGTGCTCAGGTCTTTCCCTTCCCCTCCGCGGGCGGGACGGTGCTGTGAAACCCATGGATGGCCAATTTTCCAGGGAGAGGGAGGAATTATGGATCTACTTGGCGCTTCCTTGGGAGCAATAATAATAATAATAAAAACAAATAATCAAAAGCCAGAGAGGCAGCGCGGCACGGATGGTTCAGTGCCAGTTCGCTCCCGTGGGAATGGGGAAAGCTTTCCATGATGGTTTGTGCGTGTCCTGACTCGGAGCCTTCTCGGTGACCTAAGACTAATGCCAGGAGCGCCTCCAGGCTCAGCCGGGGGCGGGGGGCTCTGCCCCCGGCACCTGCACCGCCGAGCTCCCCCTGCCCGCCAGCATCCGTATCTTTTCCCCCCAAAAAAGTCGCATTTTGGGGGATAGGAAACGCAGTGAGCGTAAAAGCCGTGCATGTCCTGCTTCCCCGACTGCGGAAATAGCGCGCTGGCGCAGCTGTGCGGGCAGGTGCTGCGCGCCGGGCTGCGGATCCTCCGCCCCTCCACCCGCACCATGCTTGTACGGCCCCAGTTCCCCCTTTTTTTGCCCCGAGCAACGCTGTTCCCGCCGTTCCTTTAAATAAAAAACATAGAAGAACACAGGGTGGGTTTTTGTTTGGTTTTTTTTTTTTTTTTTTAGGAAAAAAGGCACAGTCCCACTTCTTCCATTCTCACACTTTTGCCTTCTCTTTCCTGGCCGACGGGTGTTTTGTGTAACACCAAAACGTGGTTACATCCCTTCCAACCCTGATGCGACTGGCAGGGCTGGTGCCTGCCTGAGCTCAGGCTGGTGGGAATCCAAGTTGAGTTTGTTACCCCTTTGGCACACAGTTGACTCTGTAACTCTCCAGAGGAAATCTTTGGGGGTTGTAGAGGTGATGCCTGGGTGCATCCCCACTTAGATGGGAGGCAGCGCTGGTGGTGATGTCCCTTAGAGATGAGAGTCCCACCCACTGCCCATCTCTTGGTGCTCCAGTTTTGTTTTCAGCCCTTTCTCCTCTCCTGATGTCCCCACCGCACTACTCCAATGCATTTTCCGTGCCAACCTGCAGCAATCCCAGTGAAAAATGAGACTGTATTTCCCTTCCCAGTACCTGAGACTCCAGCTAAGGTTGCAGCCTCCAGCCCGAGACTACCAGCACGTGCCTCAAATGCTGGGTATAAGGGAAGGACCCGGAGAAGGACAATGAACAGGAGTGGGGACCAAATGGCTTCAAGACCATTTGTACAAATATATCCATTATAAGAATGACTTCAAAGGTGTTGGGGAGTTCTGTTCTCTTTGGGAAATCCCCGTTTTCCTTCTTGACATGCAGATGTGCTGGAAGCAGGAGGTGGGAAGGATGAATGGGGAGGAGAGACACAGGGAGGGCCCCCTTCCCCACAGTGGGACATGTGGGGCAAGAAATATTGCTGCTTTTGGAAGACCTTGTCCTCTCTGCAGCTTCACAGGTGGCCACCTGTGGAGGCATGTTGTTCCCAGGATGACTGGAGAGAAGGTCACCAAGAGAGAGGAGAAGGTGGGAGGCAGGACCAGAGGGCTGATGTTGCAGCCTCTGTGATGCTGAAGCCCTTGTGAAGGTGCCCACAACCTCCCTGGCTTGCAGGGCTGAGGTGATATCCAACATGGAAACAAACACACTTATCTGTTCCCGATGAGCTGGGCCATAGCATGCAGGGGTTTCATCCCCAGATGATATTTTTGGCATCAATGTTCATTGTTATTGAAAATATTGAAATCCAATGCAAAGCTGATGGGCTTTTAAAATCTTGGGTGCTCTTTACTGACCCAGGAGTCTCTCAAGAAAATTATCAATGGAAATGAAAAGAAAGGGAAGGTCCACTGAGGGCTGCCTATCCACCCACCCGCCCATCCATCCATCCATCCATCCATCCATCCATCCATCCATCCATCCATCCATCCATCCATCCATCCATCCATCCCAGCGTGCAACGTACAAATGTGGACCTGGAATATTTTCCCAGCCTATTGCATAGTATGTTTCCTGGGTATTTTGTCTTTCTTGTCTGTGAACTGAGGAGCCAGGCACTGCACAAGCAGAGCTGAGCCTTCCTCCTGCTCTCTGTGAGGAGGAAGAGGTCTGAAGGCATCTGAACCCAGCCAGGACCTCCTGGACATGCAAGTGGGACTGATCCTCTTGGTTTCTCTTTGCCTCCAAGGCACCATGCAAGGATTTCATTTGCTTTCCAGTGCGGTTTCTTTGTTGGTTTTCCTTTACATCGTCCGGCAGCCTTTATGGACTTTTAACTATTTTTATGAGAGGCCTTTTCCTCTCATTTTAGTTATGTATTTTGCTTTTCCTCTAGCTAGAGGGGGTGGTTCAATAAATAATGGTAATGAGGCTCCTGTAATTGCTTTTGGATGTGCCTGCAGATGAAATCTTGGATAAATTATTTCTTGGTGGGAAGATTTCACTTGACTTTTTGTTGTTCTTTTTCCCCTTTCTTCTTGCCCAGCTGCCAAAAAAACTGATTTCCTAAAAAACGGCTAGAGCTTGGGGACTTTTGAGGACTTTTTAAAAACCAAAAACTTTACAATTTACCACCTTATAGGGTTGTTGGGGTTTCCTCCCCCCCATGTGCTTCCCTGTGCAAGGAGAGATTTATTCTGCCTTAAATGCCTCCTTCTCACAACAGCCCTTTATGAAAAATCACTGTCCTTACGAGACGTTCAGGCTTATTCTTTGCCTCCTAGATTTGTCAGGCGTAAATTCAACAAAATAAAACATGTCAACAGGAAGAGAAATGACTCACGCATCTATGAAATAGTCCTCTTGGTAGGAAAATGGTACTTTTACTGGGCTTAAACAAAGTTTCCTCTTGACCTGGGTTGGGGTTATGCTTAAAAATTGATGGCTGGAGACAACTCTGAATTATTAACAAAAAACTGCAGTCAAGAGGACTGATTTTGGCAATGAAAAAAAAAAAAGAAGGCTGAGGGAAGAGCTGGAAAAGTGGGGTGCCAGGGCTGGAAGCAGCAGAGAGGCAGGAGGGGTAGAAGGAAGGCTGAATGGATGAAAATACCCCCGGAGCCATCGGAGAGGTTCAGCCAGATGTGAACACGGCAGGTAATGGGATCGGCTGTGGTTATGTGAACTGATTCACAAAAGCTAAAAACCCCCTCTACCCCAGCTTATATACACCCATGATTAAATATGCCTTTGGTTGGCCAGACTGAAGGAACCTTCCCACTCCGCTGGGTCTCACATGGTTAAAATCTGTTTTCCAGTCAAACAATGGATTTTTCCCATGACTCGCAGCCTCTGGAAATATTCCTCTCCTAAAGCTTTCTCCCCTCCCCCAAATCTGTGCTTTTTTTCCCCTTCTCTTGGACATTTTTGTCTTATTTATTTCCATCACTAGAGCAAAACTTTCCGAGTCAGTAGGGAGAAAAACGGCAGCAAACAGCCAAGAGACTTCAAACTCAGGGATGCCATTTCCAAAGGCTTGGAAAATCACCAGGGGAACAGTTTCAGAAGTGCCTGTTCATCTCAGGAGCTTGAAAAATGCCTGAGCTGAGAAGGAATTAACTCTTTGGCCCTTACATCGCTTAGACATAAGGCAGAAAAAAGGCCATCTCCCTTGCCTGCAATCCCACTGTGTTTCAGGGCATGCAATTTGGGCATGATCCTTTGAAAATCCCCCCTGGAGAGACTGGAGGCAGGTGGAAACTGAGAGAGATGGATCTGGGGGAAAATCTCTCCTGCCTGCTCTGCCCCGGCATTTGCCACCAAAGCTGCCTGAAGAAGACAGGGAAGGCTTCGTTGTAGCATGCTTTTAATTGTCACTTTGTTCATTTGCTTTATCTCTTTTTTTTATTTTTTGGGCAATGTGTGCGATACCCTTCTGCTCTGGCCCCATATGAGCATTTGACTTCCCTTCACATGGCCAGGGTGCAAAGCTGCTTGGTCCAAATGGGATCTGGGAAGAAACCACCCCGAACCCTGTGGTGGTGGGCAATCATGTTTCCCATTCGATCACCTTCTCCTGTTGAGTTTCGGTGGTGTGAGAAGCCTGCCTAGATAAGTCCCAACTTGTCGTAGGGGCTCTGATTTACACGAGCTGGGACGAGCAGCGATGAGAGCGGCTACACAAATAAAAAGTAAATTCCCTCCATAATCCCACAATTTAAAATGGTTTCTTCTTCAACACACACATGGATCTTTTAGGTTAACACTAGAGCCAAAACAAGGATTTCTCCTGGTTTTATTAAGCCAAGAGCCAGCCCTTGTGTGCCCACAGACACGCAAAAATGCTTGGTTTTCCCCCTGCAACCCAAACCTAGAGTGATCTCCCTTGCATGCATCCATGGTACGTTTTGGATCTGTGGATATTATTTTGACTTCTGGATAATTAATGTATTAATTTACATAAATGAAATGCTCAGCCTGCTGCATGCAAGGAGTGAAGTAAGCCCAGCCCGGGCGCTGGCATGTTTGCTGGCTTGTTCAGTGCTCATGCCCGGGATGGTGCTGGGCTCTGGAGCCAAACGAGGGGAGCTTTCATCAGAGCATCTTGCTCGGGCCAGGGCGAGCAGAGCCCTGGCGTGGCTGGAAGCTCCAACTGCCAAGAAAAAGTCTTCCTTGGGCCAAATGTGTTGGTGGTGTAAGGCAAGCCTGGCTCCTTTGAAGTATCTGGGGCAGAGCCAATTTACGCCCAGTTGGGTTTGGCCCATGGTTCATGTTTAGCAACAATATTTTCAAAAACAAACATTGGGGAGGGAACTCATGGGTATGTTTTCCTCCAGGGCATTCAATTTACTAGCGTTAAAGGAAATATTCCTTTTCCTTTTTTCTTTTTCCTTTTTCCCCTTTCCCCTTTCCCCTTTCCCCTTTCCCCTTTCCCCTTTCCTTTCCTTTCCTTTCCTTTCCTTTCCTTTCCTTTCCTTTCCTTTCCTTTCCTTTCCTTTCCTTTCCTTTCCTTTCCTTTCCTTTCCTTTCCTTTCCTTTCCTTTCCTTTCCTTTCCTTTCCTTTCCTTTCCTTTCCTTTCCTTTCCTTTCCTTTCCTTTCCTTTCCTTTCCTTTCCTTTCCTTTCCTTTCCTTTCCTTTCCTTCCCTACCCTTCCCTTTCCTTTCCTTTCCTTCCCTACCCTTCCCTTTCCTTTCCTTCCCTTCCCTTTCCTTTCCTTTCCTTCCCTTCCCTTTCCTTTCCTTTCCTTCCCTTTCCTTCCTTTCCCTTTCCGCTCTGCTTCACTTCTCCCTTCTCCTTCTTTCACATCCTCAAGCCGGTGAAATGACCCTCCAGGCCCAGTTCCTTGCTCCTCCAGGATTTCAGCACTCAATTCCCCAAGGTTTGCCCCAGCTCTGGCCCATCTCAGTGGGAATCAGGTGCCTGGTCCTCGGAGAGCTCAGCAGCTGGAGCACACCAGAGGTCACTGCCCACCCTCAGCCCCTGCTTGGCTGGGTTTTGATGGGATCGATGCCCACGGAGGTGGGAGAGCTCACTGAAACCTGGGGTTTGGTGGTAGGGAGCAGGTGCTAAGCCCCAGGATCTGCGGGGCAGGCATGGCCTCCTGCACAGTCCTGCTCCCTGAATCACAGCACTCGGCGCTGGGGAGTGGACCTTTACTCAGCATTTGCAACCCTGTGATTCATGGCAACTGGTGGCTGCCCATACCCACGCACAGCAAATCCACCTCAAAACAACCCCTGCCAGGATGAGCCAGGCTCGCCTTTCTGTTTGCAAAGAGATTTTCTTTTGAAGTCTCCGTCTGGTGAGCTAAAAATAAGGCAGAAGGGTGGGGGGGAAGGAAAAGAGAAGGTGAAGGGCAGCGGTGGCTGTGGGTTTCAGATGTAAGGGCACCAAGGCACCTGCGCGCCTGGCTTCAGCCCGCCTAGGGAAGTCCTGACTCGCTGTAGGGGCTGTTTTACACGATCTAAAAGGGTCAGACTTGCTGTACCCAAAGTGCCACCATTGAGCTTTATTCTCCCAAGAGGTCCTGGGACCCAAGTAAAATCCACCATCGCCAGTGAAGTTGTTCCATCCAGGGAATCATGATTTCACCCTGGGATTTTGGAGCTTGGGTATCAAAGCATTGCACAGTGTGCTTCCTCCCAGCAAAATGCGCATTACCTGGCGTCATCGTGATGGATTATGGTGACTAGAGTTGGCTGAGGGGACAGTAAAGAAAGCTCACCCCTTTATCAGCCCGGATAGGCGGGAGCTGCCTGGCTGGTCCCACACGAACCAGTTCTGCAGCGCTTCAAACTAGCCGCAGCACCTGATGGCACTGGCCCAGCTGAGCTCGCTGTCAGGGATTTGGGACACTTGCAACTTCATGGGCTCTGAAGACGTGGAAGCTATTTGGGCTATTGCACGTTCAGCGCAGGGTAAAGACTGGCTGGGGGCTGTGAAGTGGGGTGTAATGGATCCCTCTGCAACGACCAGCTCCTTCCTCCCTGGCCCCCTGTCTGCACAGCACCTCGCACACTGAGCCCTGATCGCAGCCGAGGGTCTCAGCTCTCTCCCACAGGGTTTGCCACTGCAGTGCTTTATACACACTCAGTATCTCCTTCCCTCTTCAGGACCCGGAGAAGGGCAGTAAATGGGATTTCTGGAAACTCAACACCCTTGGGGAGGCAAAGCCAGTTCAGTTTGCCCCTGTTGTTGTGCCGGCATGAAACCCAGACCAGGGAGTTTTCTGTTTGTGTGTTGATGACACCACCCTTTAACTCCGTGACTAAGCTCAGGGGATGAGCCATACCCGCTCGCACCTTGTTTTCCTGACAAAGCAGCGCACCTTGCTGCAGACACCAGAGGTGAGGATTATTCCAAAGTGCACTACCATCTCCATTGCATTTCATAAAACCAGAAATCAGGAACGACCCGTGGACCTCTGTTTGCTCAGCTCCCTCTTCAAGAATGTCCCCTTCTGTGCACTTCTGCAAAACCTCTCCCCTCGGCCCCTGGATCCATCTCTTCCCACATCTGGGACAGGCTGAGCTGCATTTGCCAGGGTGAAGGTGAAAGAATGGTTTATTCACAGGATTTTTTGCTCTCCTTGCTTTGCCCTGTAAATTGCAAACCCAAGGAGTGGCAAAGGTGTGTATCAACAAGAAAGGACCATGCCCAGTGAGCTGGACACACTGCCTAGCACTGCTCTGTCTTTTCACCCAAATCCAGGTTGATTCCCACATAATTATTTTAGCACGTTCTCACCACACATTGTCTTTTCTCAGATGGCCAGATTCGACATGGGTACACCCAGCAAGATGTTTGCTTTCTGGGCTGAAAGCAGCCACAGCTTCTGGAGAGCTCTGAGATTTCAGCTTGATCTGCTCCGTCCATCTCTGGAAAGCATTGGGAGCCCTTAACACCCTGTTGCACCATTCCTGCTGCATGCTGGGGTTGGAGCAGATGATCTCCAGAGGTGCTTTCCAACCCCAACCACTCTGTGGTTCTGTGTGATTCTCATTCCTGGCTCTGCCATCAGCTCGCCAGTGACCTTGGCCACATCATTTCCCCTCCCAGTGCTACAATTTCTCATTCTATAAAATGGAGATAACAGCTGTGATTTCCCTGGTAAAACACTTGGACAACTCCAGCTGAAAAGCTTTCTAACAATGTGCGCAGAGGATGGTTTTATCACTATCTGACAGGTAGATTTGGGGTTGCTGGGAATTACATGGCTCTCAAGCATTTACTGAGCTGTTTTTAACCTCGTAAAAGCAAACCAAACCCATGAACGAGGACTCCTCACCTCAAGGCTCACTTCCACCAGAGCCGAGTGGTTGTTATCCTGAAGTTATGGTCAATGAGGTGGGATGAGACCAAGTCACTCGCTTGGTTACCTTGGCCCAAGCAGAAAGCCTTCCTGATGGAGATTTGCTTGAGCTGCTCTTCCAGCACTTGAGATTCAATGTTCCCTGTGAGCAACAGATTTTAACACCTCCCATTTTGTAAGAGCCAGGGCTGTATTTCATCCCTCATCCCCAGAGATTCTGCATTAGAAAAATTTATAAGCTTGGAGGATTGTACTTAGGGATGAGCTAATGGAGGCCAGGGTTGCCTCTTCTGGGAAATGCTTCGGTGGTCTGATAAAAGCTGGAAAATATACCTATTTTCTCCACTTACATCCATTCATCAAATAAAAGACATCAGCTCCCCCGGTAGATTTTGGCCGTCCCTGTCAAGCTGAGCAAACAAATAGGAAGACCAGTGTGGACATGAGAGGGCAGCGTTAGGTGTCCTGCAGAAATTGCTTCTGAAATGGAACTGACTTTGCTCTGTGTCTGTCACCCTTCCCACTGGGAAAGAGGAGAAGACAGTGGGGTCTAACCCCCCAGCCTCATGCTTTGGAGTCAATGGTTGCGGGCAGGTGAAATACGGAATAAACTGCAGGAATATGGGATAAATTGCAGGTCTGCTGGCTCCAGGAGGGGTTGTCAGGTCTGGAGATGTGCAGCGTGACCATGGTTTTGCAGCTTCCCCAGGCTGGGCTGGTTTGCCTGGGGTCAGCTCGACATGGAGCCAAGCTGAGCCTTGGTGTGCACCAGCACTGCGGTATGGTGTGAGGGAAGCACAGAGCTGTGGTGCCACCTTGCCCAAGCGATGCTGCAAAGTTCTGGGCAGCAATGCTCTTGGGCATTGGTGTTTCTGCCCAAAAGCCTTGGCCCTGCTGAAGCTATTTGTATTTTGGAGAGCTCTCAGCACTCACAGCTGCTTTAGGCATGGCCTTTGGGCAGCACCTGGAATGAGGACAAGCCCTCAAGGGTGCAACACGCCTTTACACAGATCCCTTGTGGTGGGACTGGGCAGGCTTTGGCTGCTCAGCCTGAGTTCACCCCATATATCTCATCATGTTTCACAGTGACCTTATGGGGCCAAGAAAGCAGCCCTGATGCTTCCCAGAGAGGCCAAGCGCTGGCTGCAGGTGATGGTTTAACTATAGGCATCCTGTGCTGGTGGCCAAGCCAGATCACACATAAGACCCACCGGAAACAGGCTGCAAGCTCTCCCGTTGACTCCAGCAAGCCCCAGCCTCATCCTGCAAAACTACAGATGCTTTTGGTCCTACCACGGGGGACCTGAGAGCACTGAACGCTGGGCCATGCCTGTCTTCCACTTCGGCTCTCCCACTCCAGCCTGCTCTGGCCAAGGGTCTCTGCCCCTCACCTAATCGCTGTGTGAACCCCCACCTCCCGCTGGGAGAAGCCGCATGTGTTGAGGGCTCATCACCTGAGGTTTAAATCCCCTGCAACTCTCAGAGGCTCACCCCATCCCTGCGTGGCAGCTGCTGTAATTGCGCAGAAATGCTCATAACGCCACGAGAAGAAAGTTCAAAGGAGAAACCAACAATTATTGCTCAGCAAAATAACTCAATTCAGGGAAAGCTGGGAACTGGCGTGTTCACTTTCCTCCTGTCATTCCTCTACTGAACTTATTTATTTTAAAATAAATTACCAGCCATCCTGTAAAACACTTTACTGGCAGCTTTTAAAAATGGCCTCTCCCTCCAGCTCCTAATGCCACGTTATCCAGCAAAAAGCGGTGTTTCACAGGCAGCAGCCATCAACCGCATTGATTTGTGTGGGCTCAAAGATGAATGATAATGCCGCGCCATGGGACAGATGGTGATTTATGAGCCGGAGGGAGCTGGTGGCTTAGTCCTCGCAGCTCAGGCTCCAGCACCACTCGGGCACGAGCATCACCATCCTACCACTGGTCCCACTGGGAGAGGATTACTGGGAAGGGAGCATGGGGGGGGTGCTCTGCTTCTATTCATGGCTGTAGGATGCCCAACAGGGTCATGGCACACCATGGCTTCCCATGCCATCCCTGGGGGCGGCTGCACTGAAGGTGAGTTGAGGTTGGGTGGAAGCTCCCCAGGACATGATACCTGTGGGTTTTGGGTGCTATTTGAGCTGGCAACTATTTGTGAGTCCTGGGATGGAGGAAACATGGTTCCCAGTGGTTCATAGCTTGCCCTTTTAAGCAAAGTCTCACCAACTCCGAAGCACAACTTGAAAAATAGATTTTCCATTTGCCAGCAGGATCTGGGCTCTGGCTGAAGTTCCTGCTGGGTTTCAGGCAGGACTGACGTCTCTCTCTGGCAGGGAGGCTCCAAAGGTTACGCTGGTGTGGAGCTCACCCAGACCTCCCCAAGACAGAAATACCGTCCCTTGTCTTCACCCAGTTACATCAATACTGCAGGATTTTAATTACCTTTGAGACCTTTAGCTCGGTACTGATATTAATATGACCAACAGGTCTAAAAGACACAGAGAGCTGGGAATTTATACACCAGCTCACACAGACGCAACAGAGCACGAGTGATCATTTCTTTAGGAAAGCAGCGGAGTCTCATTGATGGGTTCAGTAGGGATTTTCATGAGCAGATCCAGGCAAAATGGGAATACGCAGCTGGAGGAGAAGTCCCGCACCTAGGACTGATACCTCAGCACCACCTAAATTTAAGTTAATACCTAAATCCAGCCGGATCGCACCCTCTCCCAGTGCTGTCCCCAGCGCCGGGTGCTTGCGCAAGATCCTGAGGAATACAATGACGTGGCAGGATTTTCCTTATAAAAAATTTTGCCCTGCTCTGCAGGATTGCAGCGGGCTGGAAAATTCTGCTGGGCATGTGTAACTCTGGGTCGTGCTGGGTGCAAATTACCTTGATTACAGGTTGGGTAATTATAGTTGCAGCATCGGTGGTTGGAGGGCTGCGGGGGGAAGCCCCTTTTTTATTTTTTGGAGGCTGCCTGTGAATTAATCTTAAAACTTTCAACAGAGAAGGGGTGTGCATGCGTGGGGGGGGACTCTGCCGCTCTGCTCTGCTAAGATCATAAATCTCTTCTAGGGAATCATAAATCAATCTTTTCCTGAGCCCTCAAGCCCGTGAATGCAATGAGGCGATGGCGGAGCTCATGCTTCACAGCCTGCATGCGACTCTGGCAAGAAAAACACTCTCCAAAATATAAAGAAGTCTTGAGAGTGTAAAAGCCCTTCATTCAGAGTTGGCAGACCCAGGAGGCTGGTAAAAGGGGCCCTGGAAACTATAGGTATTTAGATAGGGGAGGATTATGGGGGGTTGCTGCGGGGATTAGTGCTGGAGCACCTTTCCCACTTGGATTTTGGGGAAACGAGGTTTGAGCATGGTTTCATCCCGGTTTGCTCCCTTTGGGATGCAAATACTTTGCGTGTTTACCCCCTCTGCTCTCAGCCTCTGCCCACCTGAGCACCCGTAGCAAATCCAGCCCTCGGCTGAAATCGGCCCCGGGGAGCCACTGGCCGCCGGCACACCGAGAGCCGGCGTCTTCAGTTTTATGGGGAGGTTTCGTGCCAGCGCCGAGCGCGCTGGCGGTGGGGCCGCTCGGGGGGTGCGTGCCTGTGACCCAGCTAGAGAGCATTAACTGCTCAACGCTTGAGCTGCGCACGTTGGGGTTTGCCAGTGGGAGCCACTGATTTCTCTCTGATGAGCATTTTGAACAAGTGTATTAAACGCTCAGCGTCCTGCTGAGCCCTCTGTGCTCAGCATGGGTAATATATGTATTAACATGCCAGCGAGACGCAGCATTATTCTTATTAAAAGTAATTTACGCAGCCCCATCACTTGACATTTATGTTTCGAAGCCAGTATAAATCTGGTGTGCCCAGGCAGGGGGGTTTCTGCATGGATGGGCCATCCCGAATGGGATGCTCCTGCCGCTGAAAGCTTTGGTTTGAGGCCAGGGAGATAAGGGGCAGCTCCAGGAGGCTTTTATTAAGGGGAAAAAGGGAATATTTAGGGAAAGAGGACTAAGGAAGCATGCTGGCTCTTTCTTCTGTTTTGACTCAGCTGTTAATTTGACAGCGAATGACGATGGGGTGGTTGTAAATCTGCTGCCTGCGGATGCAGCCGGCTGAAGCTGTCTGCAGCGAGCCAGGGCTGGGAAACGTGATGGCGAGGTCCCCGGGGGCTTGGTGCCTCCAGGTGAGGCTCAGCCCTGCGGGGTCTGCCTGCAGGGTGCCCTCATGCTGGAGCAAACGTCCCGGTGTGAGCGGGGCACGGGGGGGTCGGGGTGACTCGCTGTGGCATGTCCCCATGTCCCTGGGTCTGCCGCGCGCCAGCCGCTCCATGAGCTCATCGCTCGGGGGATCTCTGACTCAGTAAATGACCTGCTGGAAGAAATGAGGGGGAAAAATACTGGTGGAAAGCAAAAGAAAAACCAAAATCAAAGAGCAAAAGGTCTGGGAACCTGGCTGTCTAATTTGACATCACCAGGTGCTCTTTCCACCCAGCCTCTGCCCTGTGCCACATGATGTCCCAGAGCGTTGATGTGACTACTGTTGCCATGCTGTGCCTCAGTTTCCCCATCACTAAATAACAGCACACAGCTTGCTCGGAGAGGTCTCAGGGAGCTCTGAATTGAGATACAGCAGGCAAACGGGCTCTGGTGTGGGTTATTTGCAGATAAGGGAGGAGAGGACCACAAAGACCCCCCAAAGGGCTCTCAGCGAGTCCTGCCTCAAGCCCATGGCACAGTCCTGTCCCTGTGCCCTAAGATGCCCCATTGCACTCCATTTCCCATCGCCTGGGCTTTGCCAGCACCCAACAGACAGCACCCAGAGGGCACCTTGGCCACCTTCTCCAAGCTGTCTATCTCAGGGTGGGGAGAAACACCCACCGAAGACACCTCCTTCTCCTAAGGGACTCCAAAGGGTGCTGAGGACAACTGGATCAGGCCCAGGTCCCTGGGGTGTGACTGCCTGGGTTACAGTGAGGGAGCTGTGGTGGACAAGGGCTGGAGCGTAGGCACAGGCAAGGCTGTGCCGGGTGACAGATGAGAGTAGGGTGACAGCAGGGACAGACACCGTGAGGGAGCCGGTGAGGGACCAGATCCAGCACCTGGAGCTCATGGGAAAGGGCCAAGATGCAGACAGGCACTGCCAAACCCCCCTTCTGGAATGGAGGTAGCCAGCAGGTCCCGGAGCAGTGTCATGACAAGTCTTGGGGTGACCTACTTGCTGCGGAGTTTAACTCGGTGCTAAGAAGAAAATAAATGCCTTTACCTAAATCTGCTCCGCTTTCAGTGGCCTATATACCAACCTGCCTCTTTAGCAGCAGCAAAGGCTCCTCCGCCAAGGAACGCCACAGCAATGACCTGTTTCTCGTGTTGCCGATGCCTCCAGCCCATCATGGTGGCACGAGGAACTGGAGGAGCCATACGCCCGAAGATGATGCATCAAGGGTCTCCTCCAACCTCCTCCTTCCCCGTTCCTTAATATGGGATTTAATTAGGTTTATTCCCTTCCTGGGGATAGCCAAACAACATTTTCCACAGGTTTTCTTGGTTTTGCAGGTCCAAGGACAAGGTTTTGGGGGGAATCACCTTGTCCCCATAACCCAAGGGTGGTTTGACCCCGTGGTACATCCCCGCTGTTCCAACCTGCCTTCCCTGGGAGAGACTCAGCAAAGTGTCGTGGGACAGTGGCAGAAAGGGGGATCAGATCGCTTGGCTTTGCAGAAATGCCTTTAATTCCTTAATATCCCCTTTTTTAGGGTACAATTATAGATTGGCTGCACCTCGCTGCTGTAAATCAGCATCAAAGGCTCCCTCGCGTCAATAGGAGAACACATGTACTTACAAGACTATGGGTGTTTGATGCTAATAAAAAAAGATTAAACGAGAGGTCGTAATCACCCGCCGAGCCTACAAGTGCCAACGCAGTGAGTGCAGCCCGGCAGGGCTGGAGGAGCCAGGACTGACCCCCGAGGACACCCCCACCCCAGGACCCTTCCCCGCAGGGACCCACCGGGGCTGCTCCAGCCCCCGGCCCCCTCTGCTCCTCCCTTACCCCCCTCCCACACCCCACGCTGGATTTTGGGAACATTAATCACCCTCCTTAAACTGACAGTCCGGCTTTCTGTACCCGTAGTGATTATCCAAGCGTTTTAATGACACCTTGGACCCAAGGTATCAATTAGACATGTCAGGATAAGAACTGCCTTGAGCTGATTCAGCCCATCACGACCACAAGGCAGGGACCCGTTCCAGGTTCTCCCTGGGATGCGTTCAAGCCTCTGGGGCTGGGATGGCTCCACAATGGCCGGTGGGGGGAACCAGACAAGGACTTTGCACCTTTTATTTAGTGCCTCACATGCTGCTAACCCCTGTGCTTGTGCAGCAGCTCCTGCGAAGAGAGGCAGGAGTGTGCTCGGATTTGTACTGTGGTGTGGGACAGTGGCGTACGGGGCACAGGGATTACAGAGAAATTCGGGTTGTGTCACAGGGTGATTTGGGTTGGATGGGAGCTCAGGAGGTCCCTGGCCCAAGCTCCTGCTGGAAGTAGGGTCAGCTGTGGGGCCAGGCAAGGTTGCTCAGGGCTTCATCATCCATCTGCCCATCTGTCTCCCTCCATTTCCCACATTATTTTATCCCAGCCTGGTGCATCACCCACCTGTAATGGCTTTTAATGTCCAAAATCCTTTCCTGCTGCCTGCACACAAATCTGCATTATTTTCCTCTCCTATATATCCCTGCTTCTCAAACGTGATACCTGCAGACACCATGACTCCTGCTGTTGATGATTTTATTTTCCTTTGCAACCAGATGAGAGCTAAGCAGGAGTTTTTTAAGCATCATTTCAGAGATGGGGAAGGAAAGTGCTCAGGGCAGATCCAAGCAAGCCAGCAGGTTGCAGCAGTCTGGGTTTGAGTTGCATCTCAGGCATTCGTGGGTTGCAAGCAGCATCCAGATGAGTATTGGGATGCAGAGGAAAAGCCCCACATGGGAGGCAGGAAAATCTCCCAGAGCAAAATCTGGTTCTTGAGGGCTTGGGAAGAGGTGCTGAGCAACAGGGATGAGGGTCTTCATTGACAGTTGCTTTTCTAAGGAGTTTTCCAAACAGTCGTCAGCATATAAGGGACCAAACATCCGTGGGGCAGACAGGTCTGTGGGGCAGGAGCCCCCAGAGCAGCCCCAGGTGGGAGAGTTGTGCTGCAGGAGGGAGCTCGCCTGCCACTGCCCGAGATCTCCCCTCCAGGTGGGTGTCTCAGATCTCCTGGACCCTTTTGGGACTCTCTGTTCGTGGTGTCCCATGGAAATGCAGTGCCATCAGGTGGGGTTTGCAGCACACAGAGGCCCAGAGCAGCTGCAGGGGGCACTTGAGGGTCACAAACTGGGATGCTGAACATAGCAAGGGTGGATTTAAATAACCATTTTCCTGCCCCTTCGCGGGTGGTGATTCCAGGCCCAAGCCACCCTTACACTGGCCACATGATGGGCAACCTGCGCATCTGTGGGGTGGGATGCAGGTGGTATGTGAAGCACATCCTGCTCCCAGCTGCTCCAAGGAGCATTCTAGCACAGAGCAGATATGCTTGTTGGTCTTGAGATGGCTCCTACAGACGTGGCTGCTCTTGAATGAGGCAAAGCCCTGCTCTCCAGGTGGGAATCTCTCTTCCTTCGGGTCACCCAAGATGCATGGACTCTAGGAGACCCTTTTCTCCCATCAAACCCAAACTTCTCCACAGCCTTCCCCTGACACCAGGCGGTCAAGTCAAGGATTTCCGTTGAGGGAGACCAAAACATGACAGAAAACCACCCGACCAGTGCAAGAAGCTCAGGGCTTGGGAGGCAGCTTGGCCTGCGGTTGTTTGCCATGGCTAATGACTCAGAGTGGTTGTGGGCTCAGGTTTTTCACATTCCTCCCTGTACACAGGGAGTATTTCCACCCACAAACTGCAGCGCACCCACGGCTCGGCACCCTTCCTCCTGAGAAAAGCCTCCAAGAAGACAAGAGCCTCAAAGCTGTCATCAACATGTGGGCAAGCCGATGAGCACTTTGCGGTGACAAAGGGCCTGTCTTCATGAGCTGGCCTGCCAAAAATGTGTCTCTCAAAATGCTGGCAATGACATATTTTTGGGAGCTGGCTGCCTCCTACTTTTCTGGAGTTAGAAAGGCTCTAAAGCCAATGATCTGTCAAAGCCTAAGGGCTATAAACATGTGGTTTTGCCACCCAAGGTCTCTCTCCTTGGCTTTTGCCTTTGCCATTCGGGGATTGGGTGTTTTCTTTTCTATTTTTTTTAAGAGTCTGTGGAAGAGGGCAGATTTCATACAGCCTATGGTTTCCTGCACCACTTGGGCCTGCGGCTACAACGCTTCTGGGCCAAGAACAACGCAAGGGCTGGGAGGCTTCACCGTGAAGCCACAGGCTTGGGGTGCAGGAAATCTCGGTTCCTCCCCACCACAACACTGACCAGCCTCTGCCCATAATTCGTCTCTTCTGAGCCCCTGGGGGAAAAGGTCAGAGCTCTTCAGGTGGATCTTGTCTATACTAGATTAGGAGGGCACGGCAAACCCATTTTGTGTGGTGCATCTTGTACAGCACTAAGCACAACTGAGACTGGGTTATTCCCAAGAGGTGTTCAACTAAAAGTGACAGTAATACCCCCTTTTTTTAGAGAGGGGGACATTTTTGGTTATCAGACCGCCAAGGCTCTCCTTTAGCAGCCCAGCTCTAAACCACCTCAGATGACATACTCCTCATACGGAGGCTGGTGTCAGGCTTTGATTATTATTTAATGTCTCTTAAAGTAATGCAACCATAGCAAAACCCATCAAAGCCATTTTTCCCCCCCAGGTGCTGACTGGGACCCCAAGATTTCCCTTCCTCTTCCATTTTGGGCTCTCTGAGGCATAAAAGCCGCTCCATGGTGTAATAGCTGGGATTGGACTCTGCTTGCCACTTGCTGCTCGAGATTTTGGCTTCTTCTCTCATCCCCAGTAGACAGAGGGATTAATTTACTCTTCCTTTTTCAGCAAACTTTGACACGAAGCAGCTACTGCTGCTCCTTTTGCTTCCTCTTCTCTAGAGTCCTTGCAAAGATTGCACAAGCAGGGCTGTATTTTATTAGGCTTTTGATCATTCTCAGCATTTTTCCTGATTTATCCTCCAGATTGGTCTTGAACGAGGTGCTCAAAAGCAGACGCACAGGTGGGACCTGTCTACGATAAAGGCTGAGGTATCAAAGACTCCCGTTATAATCAAAGGTGAGGAAGAGACACCTGCAGAGGGTGAATCACCGGAGATCAGTACCCGAGATAGAGCAGATGAATTGTCCTCTGCGTGTGCGTACTTCTCCCCACTGCCTATGTCAGGAACCAGGTGGAATCTGCTTACATTTAGATGTCGCAGGATTTCAATTGGGCATGGGATGGCATGGGCTGAGGTGGCATTTCATGCTGCTTGAAGGGGGGTGTGTCACTTTGCCCTTCTCATTATGCATTCCTGTTGGAAGCTGGTGTGAACACATATGACAGTCTGGCATTGCTCAGATACAGTGGCAGGGAGCAAACAGGGTTGGGCTTCCCTTTTTAAATATTTTTTGAATTTTTTTCTTTTTCTGTTAATTTTATTTTTTTTCTTCTTCTTTTTTTTTTCTTTTTTTTCCAGAGAGCACTGGTTTGATTCCAGGACATTTTTTGAATAGCTTTCATAATTAGCAGGAGGTGGGGCAGGGAAAAGATCTGCTCTGGAGCTAAGCTGGGATATACAGGCTTAATTCACCACTCCAAGGGGAGCTTGGTGATGCAAACCGGCAGCAAAGGCATCGAGCTGAGCGGTTACAGTCCTGCCTTCTCTGGGGCACGCAGAAACATCGGGGTGACTCAGAAAGCCACTGTAGCTGCTGCTGGGAGAGGAGCTAGTCTGAGCCCGTCGCTGCATGTGAGAGTGGGCAAGGGTGGGCAGGCAGGGTTAGGATTGACATGGCAGAGGCAGGGAAGAGACCTGCGGTTTCTTGGCAAGAAATTAGCTTTGGAAACAGCAGTGTTGCTCGCCGTGGCCTTGGCAGCATGAAAGGAGGGGAGGAGGAAGATGGTTGGGGACCATCCATCCATCGCCATCTTCATTCTCCAGGTGTAGAGTCCAGTGTTACCTGGGCAGGGAGCAGGGCTGGGGCAGGAATGGGTCTGGCTCATGCACAAGTGGGTGAACTCTGGCTCGTTGAGTTGGGGTCCCTCCATGTCATTGCCCATGGACCAGCCCAGCCTGTCCTGAATGGCACAAGACATCTACACAAGACCTGATCTGTGAGAGGTATCAGATAGCCTGGGGCATCTGAAAGAACTTCAGACACCCATGTGTGGGCAACCCAGCTGAGTCTTTGAACACTCATCTGATGTAGTCTTAGAAGATAACAGGGAAGATGTCCCGATGCAAACTGCCCTGACCAGGCTTCCTATATCAGCTGTGCAGGGGACCGTATGCTCCCCAGCCATCATGGTGGCATGTTGGTCTCCATCTCAACAACAGCAAGACACAGAAAGGCAGATTCCTCGTGGGATTCAAACACTGGCATTCATGGAGGTGGTGCATGGAGCAGGTGCCCTGATCGACATCTGTTCAAGCCCCAGTGCCGCCAAGTGCCACCTCAGTCTGCATCTGCTGGCCTGGGAGCAAACACAAAATGCTTGTGAGCTGCACCTTCCTCATTGCCCCAGGTCTCAAACAGCCCCTCAAAGCATTGCAACATGGCAAGGAGGAGGAAGAACCCAGCCAAGACCTCAGCTATGGGCACCTGAGAGCAGTTTTCAAGAGCAAAGTGAGCCTCAGGGCTGCATTGGCTCCTGTCGAATCTCCCCTTGTCCTCTCAGGTAAGACTATCTCATCTATCAACAGCCATGAAAGCCTTTTTACTGAACAGGGAGACTGATACCTCCAAAAAGCCTCCTCCCACCCTGATTTTGCTATTTTAGGTGGATCAGATGGACCCTACAAGGTGCTCATTTCTCTCCACTGGCTCCAAAAGAAGGCTGGGCAAGTTCATGCCACAAGGCTAGGGTGAAACATCTCCTGGCCTCCACACCAGGGCCAAAACGTTGCTCTCTCCCTTCAAGCCCTTTTGGGGTGGACGTAGGGTTAGGAGGTGCCCTGGAGAGGTAGAGGTTGGGTTGGAGAAGGCCACTCTTGGCACCAACAGCCTTGCTTCCCTTCTCCCTGCAGCTCTTGCTGTGCAGAGACGTGCACCTGAAGAGGTCACGAGTTGAGAGGAGCCGTCTTGGCGGTTCGGTTGGCGGAGGAAGCAGGGAGGAGGCAAGGGGGTGGATTTGTTCTAGGCAAGGAGACAACCAGGCAAAAGAGTCATGAGTTCTTGGCTATGGAGGGGCCCATTCCTTGGAGAGAAAATTACTGGCAAATGGCTGAAACATTGAGTGTTTCTCCCCAGCCCTTCCCTTGCTGAGAGCAATATGAAGGCAATTATTAGAGCTACTTCTGAAAGGAAAAGGGGGAGGGAGAGGAGGGGAAAGGGAAAAAAAAAAAGTGAACAACCTGGAGAGCTGAAGGCTGCCTGGATGTGGGTTTTCAACAAGACTGCTTGGCACATCTGTTTGCCTAACCCAATGCATCACACAGCCTCCGAAAGCTATAATCAGGCAATTTCAGGGTGTGGAGCTGGGCACTAAATAAGTACTGAGATAAGTGCATGCATTGTTCACACGCCAAGAGTCAGAGAAGTGCAGACGGAGAGACCTGTGTTGGCCCAAGCCATGAAATCACAAAAGCCTTGGGGGCCTGGGGATGGTGGGGACGGTCCTGGGACCAGGAGCCGGTTGTCTCGCAGGGAAGTGCCCGCAGGGAAAAGGATGAGCATGAAAAAAAAAAAAAAAAAAAGGAGGAGAAAGCAGCCTGGCTTCTGCTTCTCCACACCTCCCCACACCAAAAAAACCCTCGGTGTAAGTGTCAATGGCGTCATCGTGGAAAGGTGGTGCTTGTCACAAATAAATCAGCCCTTGCCTTTTAGCTGTGATGATAATTATATGGTGTCTTAAGTATCTGTACAAACTGTCAGGGGAAATATATGGTGAGTAAAGAAACTTGGAGCTTGCTAGCAGGGAAATGTTAAGGTGTCTCAGCTTAGCTGCTACAAAGGAACCTTGTCTGGATTTATTTGGGGGGGGGGAATGATGAAAGGTTGGATTCATGTCCTTTCTTGTCCGTCAGGAGACATTTAATGTGGTTGTATAACCCTAATGGTTTTTTTAAAAGAAAAATTAGAGAATCGGAGGTTTGGGAACAAACATGGTCCGAGGGGGAGGGAGGGCAGAGGCCAGACCCTGGGCACCTTCTGCAGTGGCAGAGATGGTCCTCGTGGGCAGGACAGCAGGGTGGTGGCACCCCAAGTGTCGCTGCTCAGCAAATGCAAGCCCAGCAGGGGCAGACAGGGCCAGGAGTGATGCTAATTCAGGATCAAACCCCACGGGGCAAATGCATGAGTGAGTGGCAGTGCAGGACTTTCACCCGCAGGTGCAGATATCATCTGGGGTTTAGGAAATCCCCAGACCGTGGATGATCACAGGTGACTTTGTCCACAGCCTGCCCACCATCAGAGCCCACCACTGTGAGCTGGCAGCAGCCCAGCTCAGAAAATACCACCAAGTGACCCCGGCACTGAGAACAGCCCCAGCCTTGCGGTGAGGCCGGCTCAGGCCATGCTGGGCACCTATGGCAGGATACAGCCTTGTTGAGGTGGCACCCCCACATTTGGCTGGGCTTTTCCAAGGGTGCCCATCACCGTGGCCTCCAGGCACCTGGTAGCCGGGCTGAGCATGTTGCATCCATGGCTGTCACAATGAGAGGAGAAGCTGCAGAGACACCGAAAGGGGGTTGTGCTCTGATTTTTCTCCACCCAAACACAACCAGTAACACTGTGCAAATCAGGATTGTCCCAAAAGGTTCCATTTTGCCCCAAACTGCTCCTGTTCTCCCGCATTTCCTTTCCTCCTACGGCTCCTAGTTTTGGTGAGTCCAGGACCTGCCCCACACACAGGTTGGGTTTGGGCACAGATATTTTGGTTCCAGGCGTGGCTTGCTTACACAAACGATAATTACACCAGCAAAACCCTCACGGGGGACACTGTTACAGCGGCTCCGAGGTGCCCAAGGCAAGTATGGAGATAACAGCTCCTCAGCACACCACGTCTACGCCAGCACCTTCAGGAGAAGGCATCAGCGCCACCATCCCAGTGTTGCAGGCAGGGAAACTGAGGCACAGGGCCATGGCTTGCTCAAGGCCAGCCGCAGCCAGGGCCAGCCTTGCCCCTCACCACTGCTGCGTTTCGCATTCCTCCCTCTCCTTGGCAGCCCACGGCCAGGAGCTTCTCTCACGATATGCTATGTGCGGGCTGCTGGGTTATTAAGCGGAGCCAGGGCTCAGTGTCGGGAGCGATGCTGCAAGCTCGCACACGCTGGGGCTGGGTTAATCCCCGCTGGTACGACTGCAGCCAGGCAGGGCGGCTCCTTGCTGCAGCAGGGTCCAAAATGCAGGGGGTCTGGGGTATCCCAAAAATGGGGGAAGTGGGGGTCTGCAGGGTGTTTTCCCATGCTGTACAGTGCAGTGGGTTTGCGGGTCAGCAGAGATGGGGCATGGCAGCCCTGTCCCAGTCCCTGACCCCATCCCAGCAGCTCTTGAGGGCTCGGAGGAAGGGGTTACTTATCCAGACAGGAGGGCAGGTTACAGACTAGATGGTACAGAGCATCTCCCCTTGTCAGCACTGCCCTGGAGAGGGCCGCATCCTGCTCCAGGGGCTACATCCCACCCCATCCCTCTAGGTCCCCACAGGGAGACACCAACCAACCCCCCCACCCCACCCCAGCATCACCATCTCCCACACAGCTGTTTTCCTGACCAATCCCATGCTGCCACCTGGCTCTGCTTCCAGCCAATCCTGTGCTGCCACCCATGTTCCCAGCCAATCCCGAGCTGCCCCCCCTCACTTCCCAGGGGTATATAAAGCCCCAGCAGCCACTGCCCCAGAGGCTTTGTGTGGGCTGTGGTGTCCTTTTCTTTTTCAGGTAAAAGGTTTTGGGGTTTTGGTTTTGTGTGTTGTTTTTTTTTTTTTTGTGGTTTTTAATTTTTTTGCTAGCGAGGCCACCCCAGAGCACCCAAACCTGTCCCCCATTTGGGGCAAAGGGGGTCCCTGAACCCCATGAGGCCTCCTCCCTGCCTCTGATGGCTTCAGTGCCACCTGAGCTTCTCAGGGCCTGGTGCTAATTGCCTTTCAGAGTTAAGATAGACATGGGGGGTCTCATTAACCCCTGCCCAGTGTCACTGCTCTGCCAATGTGTTTCATGAAGCTGCAATTAAAACAAAGCCCATTTGCATGCTGAGCTCCAGGTAATGAGCTCTTCAGGAGCGAGCCAGCATCTCATTTTTTAATTTTATATTTCCGCCCCCTGCCTCCTATTTCTCCTCGATTCTCCCCAGTTCCTTTGCTTGTTTATTTATTGGCCTTTTATTGCAAAGGATATTTGCATGGAAACTGTTTCCTGCTGTTCCCTTCCCACTCCAACCCATCATCCTTGGGTTGTGACATTATAGTTTCCATGGCAACGTGTTGAGATGCCACAGAGGACTGTGCTGCCTTCAGGTGGGGAGACAGGCAGATGGAGCTGGTGAGAAACAAAGAAGGGAGGGATGGAAACACCCGGGTTTGTGCGGCTGTAGTGGTCCAGGGCTGTGCCGCAAAGCCGGGGTGTGAGAGCGGGAGATGCTGGATTTGGGGGTTTGCTGTGAGTATAAACTGTGGGGCTGAAGGTGTCCGAAAACTGCTCAGCTCTGTTTAAAGAAAGGGCTGGGGCACGATGGGGAGAGCAAAAGGTACGAGGTGGTTTTCCACCTGCATCCCAGATCACTCCATTTCACCCAGGGATGGCTAAGACTCGGGTGGGTTCATGCATCTTCAAGAAAAAGCCTTGGCATCTCCGTCTGAGGGCACTGGGAGGTGTAGCACCGCTCCCCATAGGCAGCCCTCTCGGCCTGTTCCCCCAACCCACTAAAGCCTTGTTGTCCTCCAGATCTGCCCGATTTCCAGCCCAGGCCACTGGCTGGTGTTGTGCCTTCCCCTCCTGGGCTCCAGGCGGGGATGTCTGGAAATTGTTAATTCCAAGAATGCCGCCGGGTTTCTGGCGCAATGGGAAGGAGATGGGGTTGGTCTATAAAACCTGAGCAGCCTGAAAGCGGGTGGTTTGTGAGCTTGCTCCTCCTCACCTTGGCCTCTTCGGCAGAGGTCGGGCTCTCGGCTTTCCTGAGTCTGTCCTGATGGCCACTGCATCTCCAGGTGTTTGTCATCCTGGTGGGACTCCTTGGTTAGATGCCTGCCCACCTGTAGCCCCATCATCCAGTGGAGACGTGGCCCTTGCTGTGGCCCCATTTGGTCCAATTTCTCTCTCTGATGTGGGAGAGGAAGAGATGAGAGATGTCTTTGCAGAGATCTGCTTGCTTGGCTTCCCTTGGCCCCTGAAAGTGACCCTCCCTTGGATCCAAAACCTTTGACGTGCTGATTTCAAGGGGATGCTGTGAAGTTCATGTTTCACTGTGCAGGACAAAACCTGCCCCTGTAAAGGGTGGGATGGGTTGCATTAGGCAGGACCCCCAAAAGTGCTCATTTCTCACATGTTTCATGCACTTGGGCAGCTGGGGAGAGCAGGGGACATCCTGGCATCTCCCCTTCATACATGGCTGAGCCGTGCACCCAACCTCCCGTAGACATCAGCAAGTCCACACGGCTGAGGCAGGGGTGGCATCTCTGGGAGAAGGGACATTGTGGGACATCTCCACTCATTGAATGGTTTAGCAAAGGTGAAATCAGACCACGTCCAAGCGAACTCTTCCTCCAGACCTTCCCAAAATGGATGCTGAAGCCTTTGGAGAGCTGCCGGCATCTCCCCTGTGCCATGAACCCGTGTGTTGGCTGGCTCTCACCTCATTTTTGGATCACATTTTGAGCAGAACTTAACCTCTCCCTTTTCCAGGACCAGCCTTTGGTACCTCTGCGCCATCTTTTGTTGTATTTTTATTTTTATTTCTTTCCCAGTCTATAAAATGGCAGTAATAGGTGCTGCAAATCAAGGGTGTCTGGACGCTAAACACACTGCCACCCGCCGATGGGCTTTTTGTGACCCCAGCGCAGCGATGCTGAATTTTTTTTTTTTTTTCCCACAGAAAAGAGCTTGGAAAAGATAATTTCTCTGCAAAACTAAACCATGACTTCCTGCAACAAAGGAGGGAGCTATTACTGCAAAAAAAAAACCCCTGCTGACTGCAACCAGGACACATCTTTGCAGTATATTACTGCTTATTGGAATATTCCCTGCATCTACTTTACCATATGTTTGTCCTCCCTCATTTTATGTTGTGCTGCTTTGCTAAATTACATGTTCAAAGCCATCCAAAGTAGGCAGGAGGAGAGGGGAGACTGGAAACACACCGAGGGCTTTTCCTTTTACAAAATCATCTCCAAAAACAAGGCACGGCACTACGCTTGCAGCCAAAGCCAACCCGAATTTCCTTGTCAATTAGATTTGGAAGGGAAAAAACCCAAGCGCGATGGCTGCATCTTCCATTTTTGATTCCCCTTGTAAGTCACAGTGGAACAATCGGCTGCTCTGTTCGTGCTACTCTCTATTCATACGGTAATTAGAAAGCTAGGAATGACAGGCCGTTTAATGACGGCTGTAATATGTACCTGCATCTCGCACAACAGCTGGTGCACTGGAGAAAATGCAGCCATGTTTCTTTGAGATGGGCTAATAGGAAAATCTTGAGCTAACAAGGAAATAAATCTCCCCAAGGCTAAACTTCACAGAAAATGGTTTCGTGTGCAGAGAAAGGAATTTTAAACAAGTCGGGCCAAATTCAGCTTGGCTGGAGCTGAACCGACGCTGCTGCGGGTGCCTGCAGCCTGCTGCCAGTGTAACGGAGCTCAGTACCTGCGCCTCGGCGGGGGCTTTTTTGCTGTTTATGCTGATATAAATCAGGGCTGACACGTCCTGAGCCACTGGGTTTACACCGGGCTGTAAAAGCTGTGGCTGGGCAGATGCAAAAGGACGCGGTGGTCGGGGCTGGGGGCTGCTCCCCAGGGCCGGTGGATCCCATGAGCTGCCCGTTCTTGGCATGAGCCAGCAGCAGGGGCGAGGGCAAGGCTGCGGCGAAGGGCCCTGTGTCAGGGGGGACGCAGTGAGACCCTGCCGGGGTATTGCAGGGAATGAAGGGTATTAGGAGGGATCAAGCACCTTGGCTGGAGGTGCTGATGCCATGTGCCATGTCCAAGCTCAGGCTCCGGTTCTTCAGGCTCCAAGAGGCGAAAGACACCAGGATGGGGTCAAAGACTAAAACAAGAAACTTTTGCGTAGCCCCAGGTGATGCAGTGGGCCATCTGGAGAAAGATCTGCAGGGAAGGCAGTGCTTTAGCCACTTGACTGTGCTCCCTGTCAGAGCATGGGGTGAACCCTCTCCCTTGGGGATCACGTCTGACTTCGAAAGGGGATGCGATTTCCCCGGGGTGTTTTCCTGGTGAGCAGTCACCTCCCCAGGGTCTCCTTTCCCCTCTAGATCCATCCAGCATCTACTACACGTCTTCTGCTTTGCTCTGCTGGGTCTGCCAGACCTGGTTGCCCTTGTGTTTTTGTGATGTCTCCTTGGGTGCTGGCAGCTGGGAAGAAAGAAGAAGCTGAGTTCTCCCAGCATCCAGCAACCGCCCCAAAGCTCCTCTCACCTGATGTGGCCACCAAAGCTGGGCTGGTTTCAGTGTGCTCAAGGGCATCGCCTTGCACAGCACCCCATCCAAGGGGGACCACCCCAAACTGCACCCATCAGCCAGACCTTTAGGTGCCCAACAGGAGCAAGCTGAGGTCGCAGCTCCTCCACCTCATGGTCCACAGCCAGGAAAGGGAGCAGGATGGGACCGGGACACCGGCTCTGCCATGAATTACAGCCGCAGGGCTGCTGAGTCCCAGCCCAGTGAGGACCTGCCGGTGCCTCTCGGCGTGGCGATGATTTGCAGCTCGGCCCAGCCCAGCTCGCTGCGTGCCTTCTCCAAACGAATCCGTCTGAACCGGCTCAAGTTCTCCCCAGCACTAATTGATTTCTGCTTGCAGCCAGCTCCCTTTCAGCCCCCTGCTAGCCTCCAGCCCTCAGGAACCCGGAGATAAAGCCCCAGGGTCTCAGTTTCCTGTAGTCAACCTCCAAACATCTGATCAAGTGTCTTAAGTTGTGTGGATTTCTCTTTTTTTTCTTCCCCTTTCTCAGGCATCCCCAGGGCAGTTCCCAGAACCATTCCTCATTTCTTCCAGCCATCTGCTCTGACCCACGGCGAGAACAGTCTCCCTTCCTCCCCAACTCCCCTTAAAAACCACATTAATCCAACCCGGTTGGGTCGCACATGGGTTTTGCAAGGGACGTGGGAAAAAGCTCCTCGGCAGGAGAGGATCTCAAAGGAAACCCGGAGCAAGCAGAAAGCTTTTGGGGAGTGCTGGATGGGGGAGAGGGTGAGCTCGGTAGCATCCGTGGTGTCATGAAACAGGGTGTCTTGGGGGGCCAGCCCCAACCGTTGTCAGCCCATAAAAAGGAATCCTGCAAACAACTTCTCAGTGTCCTTCCAATGGAGCTGCTGCTCTGCTTCGTCCCTCCTCGGGCTGTAATTTAAGGGCTCAGAGGGGGTGTGCGTCCCTTCCTGGAACCGCTGGCGCTCCGCATGCTGTGAATAATATTCCGCTTTTTCCATCTGTGACTAGATTTATGACCCGGCAGCACCGTTCAGATCTAGGTCTGATTTCGACGGTCGATGCTGGAATGTGATATTTTCCTAAATGTCCCTGTAGTGCCATGAAATCCAGTTATAAAGAAAACAAGGACATGTTTTAACAATAAAACCAATGTGCATGATCTAATTAAATGGCATAATAAAATTAGGAAATAAATGCACAAAGCATGAAAACCTGTTCCTTGAAAAGTGAATCAAATTGGCTACTAAAATGAGTGTTTATTCCTTGTGAAGGAAGCTGGAAGATCTTGTCCTCCTTCTCCTGGAAGAGATCTCCAAGCTGATTCCAGGTTTTGGGAAGGTTTAGCCACTGAGGGTTGTTTTTCTCCGAGAGCTGGACAAAGCCAGAGGCAGCCAGGAAGCGGGGAAAAAGGAAAGAAATGCTTGCCTAGTGGATGCATTTACCTGCTGGAAAACCCATCCCATGAGCAAGATTAATAAATATGCTGCAAAGGAGCCCAAGATGCCCAAGCTGGGGGGCGAACTTCAGTGCTGGTGTTAACTTCAGTGAGACCCAGAAACGTGGCTGGGAGACAATAACCCCCCTGTACAGAGCTGTGTTGGCAAAAAAAGGGGCAAATTTGGTTGCCCAACTCTTAAGCTCTTCTGAAGTGTGAATAACATTAATTTCTTCTTATTCATAGGCTCTTCGTGCCCTTCAGCAGTGGGTTCATGGGCTGGAGCAGGGGAAACTGAGGCACAGGCATTGGAACCAGGAGCCAAGGGCTGTTCCCAGCCCATGGCCATGAGCGATGCCAGTTCTGTGCGTGCAAAGCGGAGATGGTAGAGGAGGAGGAGGTGAGTTTGACTCACCGGCTTAGAGCCTCAGATCCTGCTGTGCTGGCAAGGGCAGAGGGAGCGAGGCCAAAGCTGGAGCCCTGGTTTTGCAGCCAGCACCGGGCACAGAGAAGAGCCGGGCTCTGGCCGGGGGTCTGATGTGAAATTCTGGCAGCCCCGGGATACTTGGGCTGTGTTGGAGGCTCCTGGGGTGGAATTCGCAGGGGTTTTTCATGCTTTAATTTTGCATAACTTTGAAAATTGAGCCTGGAGCTTGCAAACCTCAGCGTTTCAAAGTGGAGATCTCCAACATTTGCAATTACCCCAGCTATCATGCATGGTCTGAGTTAGGCTGGTGCCAACAAACAAGAGGTTTGGGGGTGGGGGCTGAGATCCACCTGAGAGTGCCCAGCTCTTCTCTCCGGCTCTCCTGGCTGTGCCTTGCAACACCAGTAGAAAATTCCCTTTTCCTTTTCTGCTTGGCACCGTGATCCATCCTTCATCAAGCTCATCCATCAATTAGCTTGGCGCGCTCTCCCTCACAACTGTCTGTGTCATCTCATGTACCCCCATGGTGTTAAATAATTAAACCATAGCACGTTGTAAAAGAGAAAAAAACAGTGATCTGTCTTACAGCTGCGGAATAAAATCATTTGGCACCAATGCCGAGATCAGATATCGTTCTGGCAGGCAACGGTGCCAAAGCTGGGCGCGGATTGTGGCTGGTGGCTCGGCAGATCTGTGGGATTTCGGATGACCCTGGTGCTGGATTTGGCCCCCACAGTAGAAGGAAAAGTTCTCCGACTCTGCCATGGTGGAAGGGTTTTTTTTCAGGGGGTGGAAAAACATATTCAAAAATAATTATTGCCCAACATCAGACGATATTGTGAACTCATAACTCAGCGTGGGAAAGCGGAGTGGTTGGGTTATTGCTTTAATCAGCGTTGCAGGGTGTCGATAAGGATGTGGGGTCTTATTTATTGTGTAGGTGAGAGCATGTTTCGGCTCCGTGCCAGATCCTGCAAAGCTCCTGGCAGGGACAGAGCTCCACGTGCCTTCGCGGCAAGAGGCTAAGCAGCGTCTCCGAGCCCATGGGAGATGTATGGCCACATCAAACACTGCCGTGGCTGGAGCAGGGGACACAAGATGGGTAAAAACCTCAAGACTTTGGGATTTTTCTTTTTGCTTTGCAGTTTTGCCCACTAGAAACTTACTGATTTATTCTTGGCCCCCATTTTTCATGCTTAAGGGCATGACACACATTATCATTCACCACCTTCGTTTACATGTAGCAAACATAGGTCAATTTATTTCTAAATCCCCTTTTTTATGGCTCTATTGAACTATTTGCCACATTATTTATACGTTAATGCGATGAATCCCTCTGGATATCACACTGTCTAATAAATAACGCGACAAATCATTAAGCAGGGTGATAAAATCAAGCCATTTAAAAATACATCAACCTGTGTTGCTTTCGTGTAAAATAAGCTCCAGGGGCCCATCAGCGTGAGAGAGGAGGCGAGAGACACACGCACATGTGCACACACACAGAAAAAAAGGCAAAACACCTGCTTTTACCGAATACCCTGGAAAATCAGGACCTGGTGGTTTGGGGGCTTGGTGGTTTTTTTATGTAGGTGATGAGGCTGGAAGGGGAGGATGAAGTGAAAGGGCGGGATGATGTGGGGTTGCACCGGGGGATGGCTGGGTGGTTGTGGGTGCAAAGTTGAAGGCAGCCGGGCAAAACTTGCCCCCAAAGCCATGCGAGACCCAAATCCCATGGTCGGCAGGAAGGCGCATGTGGGCATGGCCCAGCTTGGCCGCCGGCATCCTCCTGAAACAGTCACGTAGGTAATGCAGGCAAAGCCGGCTTGCTGCAACATGCCGAGGCATTCGCAGCTCCCGGCTTTGGGTGAGGAAAGGGGCTGGGTGGGAGAGGAGACCCGCGGCCCTGGCACCGCGTCTGGGATTTTCCAGAGGAGCTGTGGCCATGGGATCCCCAGTCCCGGGCAGCCACGCAATGTGTGCAGCGGTGAGCGCAGAGGAGAGGTGGCATCTCATTCACCATCTACTCAAGCAACCGTGAGGTGGATGAGATAGCAGGTGCTTTTGCAATCATGTCCCTGATAGTGCCCCAAAGACAAGGCCAGCAGAAAGGCAGTGTCACAGCAACGACAGCTCGCCTCTCCTTGCCTTCATCATCTACCTCTCCATGTCCCTACAAACAGCTCTGCTTCCGCAGAGGCTCCATCCTCCCCATCAAACAGATCTGCCAGCTCCCTGTGGATCCCAGGTTGGAGGTGCCTTTGCTGGGCACCATCTCACCCCAGCCCAGGGAGAAAACCCACATAACTCGCCTGCTCACTGCTGCAGAGCCATCACTTGCCTCTGGCACTTACAAATGATGTAATCCACTTTATTTGTGTGACAACAAAACGGTTATTATAGTAATAAGTATAATTAGCACAAGACAATTACCATAATAATACATTTCCCTTGTTCCAGAGGTACTTTTCAAAACCAGATTTTGAAGAAATAAACAAAAAATGCTCAGGAAGGCGCAGCAATAAGGTATTTTGTTTTGGTGATATGTGGAGAACAAAAAGCAGCTTCTGCCAGAGGCAAGTGTGGACTTGGAGGTCATCAGGTTGCCCGTCACTTCGAGCTCAGGTAAAACATCCCAAAGATCTTCTCCAAGCAGGTGATGCAGCTGGGGAGAAATGGGAAATACATGGGATAACCTGGGAAGAGAGCTCCAGCATCATATCCTGATGGATGCAGCCCATCAAGCTGTGGATGCCCCTTGGATGTGCCACGTGTGGGTGATGGGCCTCCAAAAGACCCTGGTTTGGTGACCACTGTGGGAGAACATTCCCTGAAAACGTGTTCAGCGCTGTCGATTTTGAGGATGCTACAGAGAAGTGGAGCTTGAGGAACTGCCAGCTGCAGCCAGGACTTAGGGCAAGATAATTACATTTTAAAAATGGGTTTTTTTTAATTTTGAAAACACACCCTGTGCATCCATCTGCAGAGCAGGGAAGCTTTTCCAGGGAGCTTGGGTCTGGAGGTGCTTCAGAGCTGGGAGCTGAACATCACAGGAAGGGCTTGGCCACTCCGTTGGGGTCTTTAGGCAGGTTTTTAACCCCGAGTAGTTAAAAAAAATCTGGGAGATGTGTTGCTGCTGTGACACCCTTGTCCCCAACAATGATGGGACGTGCCTGGCTTCAGTCGGGACAAAAAATGTCAGCTTTGCTGGACCTCGTGTCCCTCCACTGAGCTGAATGGGAAATGGAGAAGCTGTGGGAGCGAGCCGGTCCCCTGCTAGCCCACCCACCACTACCCACCCGAAAAACCCCTCCTCTGCTCAGTCCCCCATGTCCCTGTGTCTCTCCCTGGTGTGGATTCTCTGATGGCTTGTAGGGTTGTGCAGCTTTTCCTTTGGTCAGAGAGGTCACGTCCATGGAGATGGGTCAGCAAAGGGTAATTTTCTCACCCAAAATGAATTTTGAAAAAGCATTCAGCTGGAGCTGTGGGCACAGCAGAGGCAGGTGCCAAGGATGATGGACAACAAACCTCTTAATGCTGCCTCTTCTTGCCACCGTATGGGCAGCATCTCCCCAGCCACCGTGCTCAAAACCCAGTCCCAAGCCCAGCCTCCTTCGCTGCTTCGCCGCTCCCACCTTTTCCCCTTGGATCACCCAGCGTCGCGTTGGCACGATGCCCCTTCCAGAGCAGCACTCGGTGTTTTGGGGCAGGATCTGGGGATTTTGGGTGGAGGCAGCTGCGCTGGAGCTGCCTGGCACTGACTGGCCACTGGCCCAAGGGCTGAATCACCTTTTACTTGGTCTCCTGGCCAAAAGGGACAGGTTTTCCACCCAGCCCACAGAAGAAGCTGCTGCCACTTCAGGAATGTGTTTGACCACCAGTCAGTGAAACCATCCTGAATTTCCCGAGCCATTACATACATTTTTGCATTTAACCCCTTCCAGCTTGTCCCAGAGATGGGCTCTGCGGGACAGCACCGCTTGCTCATCTCCTTCCATGAGCTCTGCAGGTTGAGCTCTTTCCCAGAGACATTTTCTCTTCCTGCCTTTGAAGCAGGCAGCGTCTCCTGACTGTGCAGAAAGCCTTGAGTGTAAACACAAGCCTGGCCTTGGTATTTTTAAAAGATGCTTTGAAAAATTCACTTTAGGACTATTATTCCCGCAGCCTTATTATTTTCAGATGCAAAAAGCGAGCTGTTTGGCAGCCGGCAGCCGGAGTTAATACGATGCAAATGCGGCGAATCCACTGCAGCTGAACTCCTTACATCCCGGAGTAAGGCTGCGCCCTTGATTCCTTGACAATGGCTCTTTGGAAAGACACCAAAACATCTTCTGCAAAGGATTTTCTCTTCTCAAGTCTGGTTCAACCAAAAGTTTATTAGTGGAAAGGGGGTAATGAAAATAACGTGAGCTGGCATCGTAAACACGCACACTCAGTCAGAGGAGTCGAACGCAGTTTGGAACAAGCCGTGTAAGCACCACGGTATCGTATTCCTGCAATCCTCCCAGCCAGCCAAATGCCAATAATTAGCCATAAATAATACCTAGGCTCCTCACAGCAGGTTAATCCACTATAAACATGAACCAAGCTGGAGAAATAACCCGAGGATGGAAAACAGCCTGGTAGCCAAGTGAAAAGTTTTGCGCAGACGGAGCCACTGCCAGATTTTGAGTTGCTGGATATAAACAGTTTCTTGGCTTGTCCCACGGCTGCTTGGCCACCGAGCATCCCTGTCTCCGTGGGGGGTTTGGCTGCTCCGTGCTGCAGCAGGGACACCCGGCGGCTGCGGTCCTTCCTCGCTATGCTCCTGAAATCCTGGCAGGATGCAGGTGGGCTTTGCTGTGCCCATGAGGGTGGGCGCCTGGGGGCTGCCGGGGACCCGGCTGTGAATGAGCAGCCCAAGATTCATCCAGATGGACTAAAGAGTGGAGCGGCTGGGAGGGATTTCGCCTGCCACCAGCCCCAATTTCAGCCCGGGATGAGTTTCAGGAGACATCAAGGTCATCATCTGGTCTACAGCCCCCCAGATTATCCAGCAGCAGCAGAAAGGTGATCCAGCCCAAATTACACCTTTTTTCATGGCTCTGCGGGGAGCTTCTGACATTGGAGATGATGAAGCCCAGCCGTGGGTCATGGCTGTGGGTGGCCAGGAGATGCCAGAGGCGCCACCAAGCCATGGAGATGGAAACTCAACCTGCCCCTCTGCCCTGGACCCTCATCTCCCACCAGCTGGGCAGGTGGGATTGGGTCACCTGGGGTGCCAGCTCACGCTTGATTCTCCTTTGCAGGAGCTGGCAAAACTTAGTCTAAATAGAGGATTGTTAAGTTGGGCAAATTCCCATCCAGGACCTCTCAGCTGCTATTTATAAAAGCTTCTGCTTTCATTAGAGCCGAGTGGGAGAGTGAGGAGGGCTCACACAGTCTTGGAGAGGCGAAGCAGAGCGGCTGGAGTGGCGTGTCTGGTTGGAAGACAGCGCTGTGTCCGTAACACTGTGCAGATGTTCAACCCAGGCAATTTAGTCATCAGTTGCTTTCATTTTCCTAATGTTTTTTTTTCTATTTTTTCCCCTTCTTCCCTTCCCATATGAATTCCACCCCCCTTTTCTTACTGAGCTACAAGCCCCACATGCGCTCTCCTCCCACGCAGGGATAACCCCAACCATCCGTTGGGGATAACCTCCCCCAGCCCTGTCCCTGGCAGTTCCCATCGGCTGAAATCTGCCTTTAAATGTCAGGGGATAGAAACAAGTCAGGACCCCAAACCCACTGGCCACAGGGGTGCCCAAGGAGCAGAACATCCTCCAAAGGTCCCTCTCAGCCACTTTGCTCCACCCCAGTCCTCCCAGCATGGGTAGGGGGCCCTGGGCTGCTCAGGGTGGGGGAGGCATTAGGGAGTCATCCTCTGCCAGCAACCAACTTTTATTTTTTAAGAGAAAAAGCTTGTATCTGTCCTGCTCAGGGCTGCTTTCCTGCTCAGATGGATTAATCTAAAGCAAAGAAAGAAATTCGTAGCAAAGATCGCCTGGGAAGGGTATAGAGAGTGGAAAAGCTCCATTGGTGTCCCCATCTACCGCAGCAAGTGGTTCTCCATGGTCAGAGAAGGGCTGTGGGGCTGGAGATGGGGGCTGAGGGGAGGAGGGCGGCTGCTGCGCAAGGACAACATGGGATGGGACATCCGAGAGGACGATGTTGTCCCTGAGCATCCCCATGGCCTGCAGCCATGGTGGTGGGAGGTAGCCAGGACCGCTCTGGGAAATACAGCCGTTCCTCTCCTAAAAAAAATAATATTGGGTGTCAGCCCTGATGCGAGCTGGGCAGAAGGGTGAAGAAAGACCATTTTCTGTCCCAGCATAATTCCTTCTTGTCACTCGCTGCGAGGAGCCACATTCCAGCACCACCAGCCGAAGCAAACTTTCCAAAAATATCTCTTTCACGATGAGTTACAGTTTTCGGCTTCCTCTCTTGGGGCAAAATCATTCCCTACCCCCATCCCTCCATCACAGCATCCCTTCCAGCCAGCACAGAAATGAAACACATGATATTTCGCCCCAGATCTCTCCAGCTGCAGCCAAGAAAAGACACGGCTCCGTTGAAGCCAAATGTGGCCCCTTTCCAGCTCCCATGAATGGGATATTTGGAAACCAGTTACAATTTTTTTAAGGGATTCTCAAAGAGCAGAAGGAGGGGAGGAGGGCTGCAGGGTGGTTGGTGTTTTTTTGTTTGGTTTTTTTTTTTTTCTGAGAGACATCTCTGATGTCATTTATTTTAGAAGTAGAAAAAGTGAAAAGGTGAAGGGGTAAAAAATGGCTATTTATGCAATTATTTTCTGCATGTGGGTGTGTGCGTCACCTAATAAATTCAGCCTGGAAGCTGATACCAACTGGACTAGGTACCAATGCTCAGATCTGCCGAATTTCATTGAACCAGCAGGGTAGAAATTTCCCCAAAGGAGGACCCTCAACCCCTTATAGACATCAGAGAATCCACACCACAGTGTATCCTCCGCAGTCACTTACTGTGAACCCGTTGCTGCCCCATCTGCTGTTCAGGATTCTCTTTTTTCCTCTCAAGATGCCTTTTTCCAGTGGCTGAATTTCAGAAAGAATTCCCTCGACCGATCCCCTCCGGATTAGCCCCAAATTGCTGCTTTCTTGCATAAGCCGCATACCTCAGAGATGACACCACCGCCAATTAGGGATCATGTGTTCACAATTAAGCTCATTGGTATCATTGTGAAATAAAATAAAACTAAAATATCAAGTGGAGCCCATTATATCGGCTAATTGGCTGACGGCATGGAGAGGGTGTTAAAATGGGTCTTTTAACTGTGCGTTAATCTCCCTGAAGACAAACTGTTTGTTTTCACATTTTTATGACTCTTACTCCCACACACATTGTATATTTTGACCCAGATGATGGACAGAGTTATGGGAGAGAACTGTAAAAAAGTAATTACAAATTATGAAAAACATATATAGCCTTTTCAGCCTGGTGGATGAGGCAGTGTGGCCGGTGTCTCGCAAAGATTTAATGCTCTTGGGCTTTATTATCTCTATCTAACCATCCATCCTTATAAAGCGATTGCAGTACAGTATGCTACTGTAATAGCCCCAAACACTACAGCTTGCAAAAGCGATAAGGCAGCTCGAGCCCGGCCAATACTCAAGCATCGTTTTATCCGTTAAGCCCATGTGAAATGGCCGATTCTCCAAGGTCAAGGCATTTGGGGCGATACCAAAGCCCCATCAATCCCCCTGACGTTAACGAGGTGGGAGATGTGGGCGCACAGCCAGGCTGCTGTTTGGCTGAGGATGAGGAGCCGGGCTCCTTGCTGAGGAGCTGAGATGTGTCCCCATCACCCGCGGGGCTGGCACAACCCCTGCGGGATCCCCCAGGTCACCTGATCCACCATGACAGCCTGCAGCCACCAAGTCAGCACTGTTGAGTTGATGACACTGTTGCATTTGGCGTTGGGAAGAGCAGCCAGGATCACCCAAAGGTGACCATGTGCGTGGGGCAACAGAGGTGTGTAAAAAGCCTGGCCCCCCACCCGTCTTGGTCCCACCACATGTGCACCATCCCAGAGCTGCACACATCCTCGGCAGTGGCAGAGATGCTCTGGCACCATCCAGAAACCACGACTCCACCTCCAGAGCCTGCCCAGGTGGTATTTCTGCAACAAACAATAAAAAAAGGGCACATGGGGGAAACCAATTGGTGGGGTAGCCTGGGCTGGGAGGCGCTCAGCAGCAGTCAGGATGATACCACCACCCACTCTGGCAGGTCTCTCCCACCCGATGGCCGCTCCCCCCACAGGCAGCCACGGCCAGAGAGCCAATGCGGCCGGATGCTGGCAAGGAGCTGACAACGAAATGAAAAACATCAGGTTGGAGACACTCCAGCTTCTTGACAAGGCGACTACTCACACACAGAGATGCCAGATGAGCCCTGGCCAAGAGGCGACGGCCAGCTCCCTGCAGGGACACTGCTCCATGCTGGCCCCAGCCGCAGCCGCGGGTGGAAAGGGGGGGGGGGCTGTAAAAACACCTCTGTGCCTGGGATTTTATGACTTGCTTCCAAGAAGATTTAGGTCCTCCAGGAGGAGGTCCGGTGGCAGGCAGCAGGATGACGGCTCCCCGTCTGCCACAGCGTGCAGGTGACTTGGAAAATCTCCCAAATTTGGCCAATTCAAGACCAACGGTGAGGTCTGCTCCAGGCTGGAGAGAAGAGGACATTATTAAAGCCCAAGATGCGTTGGCTGGGTCTCACATCCCTGATCTTCAGCAGTGGTTTCTAGCCCAGGGCATCCTCCAGCCTGTCTCATTGAGGGGCGAAACCAGGGCAGAAGAACCACCGTGAAGGTCCTCGCACTCCCCGTTGACTCTATCCCAGCTCCCGATGCTTGCATGGGATAAGGAGGGTGGAAGCCCTGGAGCAAACGGATGATCTCCATCCTTGGCATCATCACCCTTGAGGTCTCCAAGCCTTGGCTGTCTCCAGTGGTCCAAGGTCAGCCAAGTCCTTCAGCGTCCCTTCCAGCCCACCGCGGCTCCCTGCAACCTCAGCTGAGCCCAGTCCCACCATGACACACCAAAGAGCCTCAACAAGAGCCCAGATTTGTCTCCTAGTTGGCGTGGAGGCACCAGACGTCCCTTTCCACCCCCTGCTACCCTGCACTGGCCTTCAGACCCTGGGACTGCTCCTCAGGCGATGCCAGAGCGGTGCAGCCACGGTGAGTGAGACCAGCCGTGCTCCTCAGCCAGCCTCTTGGCTGTCCTCAGAAACGCACAGGAAGATCTTAACTCCCCATCTCCCCTCCAGATTGCACCTGTTTAATTTGATGTCAGATTTTGATATTGATTTATGGCACCCAGTCCCTGGATCTGGGTATTTTCAAATTGATTTGAACCTGCTTTCTATTGATTTAGCTGAAGTCAGTAGACGATCTCTTTATGTTAAGCAGCCATAAGGTGCTTTTAAATCAATGCCCCTGGCCAAGGCAGCGCTGGCACTGGCAGCTTAATAGAGAGGTATTCCCGTAAAGTGCTGGTCATCTGGAAGCCAGCGTCTGCACCATTCCTGGGCTGGAAGCAGATGTGGTGGGATTTTATTTAAAATTCAAGACAAAGGTGGGGTTTGGAGGCCAAGTTGTGCAGGGAGGAAGGGGCTGTGGAAGCCTTTTGAATTTAAGGGAATGAATCTGGGGGTCCAGCCCAAGCTCCGTTGCTTTGGGATGGGTAGCAGGGACCACTGTGACCACACCACCATGCTCATCACTGGGCTGAGAGATCCCCCCACCGCATCACCCTGCATATGGAGGGATGTCCCGATTGGTAAAGCCACAATGTCCAAATGCATGGGGCAAGGAGGGAAACTGAGGCACAAGGACCAATATCCCTCATGGCCAGCCACAGCCTTCTGCAAGATGCCACCAAACATCTCCAGGAGGCAATGTGGATGGGTTATGCCTCCATCCATAAGCCCTTGCCTCCTCACATGGGCAACCGTGGTGTCCCAGGTCCCCGATGTGCCTCCTGTGACATCCCCTTGCTCCCCCGCAGCTGGAAAACCTCGCGAAATCCTCTTCATTGTGCAGGCTTTATTGCGCTATAAAAAGGTGTGGACCTTCCAGTCCAGCCTGGCAAAGGAGGGAGAAAAAGATAAATAACACATCCCCGTAAATCACACTGAGATTAATGGAGAGAGCTGAAGATAAAGCAAATAAGAGCACGTGTAGGAGCGACAGTGCCGCGGCAGTGCTGCTGTGTCCTTCAGGGAAAGGTGGATGAGGCTGTTGGTGATGGGATGGTGCTGGCGATGGGATGCCATTGGTGATGCGATGCCATTGGTGATGCGATGCTGTTGGTGATGGGAGGTCATCAGCAATGGGATGCCATCCAGCACTGCCTGAGCTCTCACTGCTCCATAACTCAGTTTCCCTTCTCCACCTCCATCTGCACGGGATGCTTCTGGGACTTTTCCTGCTTACTCATCCCCTGCTGCAAGACACCAGCCCCCCCATTCCCACCCATCCCTGTGCATCCCCCAGTTCCCAACCAGAATCCAAATACCCTTTGGCTCCTTCAAAGCACCAAATCCAGCTCCAGGAGCAAAACCCCAGTAACCTGGATGCTCTGACCACTGAGCTGCACTCCCACATGCGCTGAAAGATTTATCCCTGGGTAGTTGGCTGACTTTCTAATGAGAGCCAAGACGGATGCTCCACTCACCAGTTAATAGGCTGGGTCTTGGATTAGTCACACTAACTGGCATCAATGCACTGATTTTCTTTTTATTGCACATTATAACTCATGCCTGGGGAGGCGAGATAGAGAGGAGTCTCGTGGCACTGGGAAGATACGGCTCCAGCCGGATGTTCAGTGCTTGCCGCCAAGGATTTGCCACTTCCCAGCTGCCGCAGGTGGATGGCAGGGAGGGCTCGGTGCCCCAGCCAGGGACCCTCAAGGGCCATGGGAACTGGGAAATGGGGGATGAGGGGGAAGGGGAGGGTCTGGGAGGGATGCTGAGTTTGAATATCCTGTCTGAGGTGCTGTGCAGTGGCTTTGCCATCCTCTTCACCTCCTGGGGAGGCGGTACGTGGCACCCCGCTGCTGCTGCTTGGCCTCCCATTGCATCTCCTGCAGCTTCTCCTGCTGGGTCTTGTTGTTGGGCCAGACGTTTAGGGGCTGGGGGGATCCTCCATCATCTCCCACCACCAGGAGCAGCAGGATCCAGGTGCCCATGGGGCTGGGACAAACCCTGGATCATAAACCCCCATCTCAATGGACCTGGACGTGCTGGTGGGTGCCCATTGCATCAATGCAGGGGTGCTGGGCTGCATTTCCAGCACCCATCCATGTCCAGCACCCACCCGTCTCCAGCTCATGGCTGGAGATCCCAGCTCCGCGGGGCTGGAGCAGCCCTGGCAGCCAAGCAGGAGCAGGCAGCAGCTCCGCACGCTCATGCTAAGCTGTTATCTCCCCATCTAGTGACCGCAGCACGCATAGCAAGATGCACGGGGCCGCAAATTATTTGGGATGCTCCCAAATTATTTAGGAGCCAAATAAACACCGGACGGAACAAGAGCTGCTGGAAAACACCCCTGCAAAATCAAAACCTTTCGGGTGGGGGCTTGGATGCGCCACCCCTGCGATCCACCCAAAAGCCGTGCAAAGGCAAGGGGGGGGTCACATCCCTTGTGTGTGCTCAGGCTGGGGGCTTGTGGGGCACCCCGAGGCATCCCCACCCTGGGAGGCCTTGAGCATGAGGCAGCTCCAACCGCAGCCGCTGCGGGGTTTTTCCTCTGCTTTCCCCACTCAGCAGCTGGCTGTGATTTACAGCTCTCGCCTAAACGCTGCCACGTGGCCAAGCTCCCGTGGGCGCCCGCCCTGAGCCCCCGAAATCCCAGCAGAGGCCGATGGGATGTGCAAGGGGGATTTTTGGTGGATTTTTGTTTGGTTTATTTTTTTTGCACCGTGCACAGTGCTTTTTTTGGCTTTAAAAAGAAAATAAGGGAAAAATAAAAAAGCAAATATTTGCTTTGCTTGCAAGGATTTTTCGGTATCTGGAGGGTGCAGCTGGGAACAAGGTGGGGATGCACCCACCGGTGCTGAGCACCCCCAGGCACCTGGTGGCACCCTGATTTTAGGCATTCTCACCCCAATTTTTCCCCTTTAGTGTGACGTGGGGATTGAGGGAGTGTTCTGGTTCTGGGTTGATTCATCACAACCCGCTATGGCACTGCTTGGGCCTGCCTTCCCCATCCCCCAGCCCATCACTGGGGCATCAGGGCACCTATTTTTCACCCCCAAATCAATCCTTAACTCTCTTCAGACACACCCCATCCTTTCCCTTCCCTTTCTGACCCCACGGGATATTTCAAGCTTTGCACCCCAAGACATAAAGGCTCCAGCTCTCCCTGGATGCAATGTCGTTGCCGATGCTGGTGATTCACAAATCCTTTTTTTTCCAGACATTTCCATAACTTTCCCAACCTTTCCAGAGGCAAAACGCGGCCGATAATTGTTTTCATGTAAATTAGAACCAATTAAAGCAACACAGAGTTTACTGGAAGGAGAGATGGACTTTCCATGGAGCAAAACCTGTTTGGATTTCATCACGGCATTAATTACAGGTTAACACAGGGGTGATTGCACGGCCGTGGCTTGGGTGCACATTGGCCCTTGGCGGGTTTATTTCCATCATTTTTTAATGTTTTTAGTCATTTTCATGCAAAAAAGCAAGCCACAGAACTTCCCCTGCCTACCTGATGCAAGGGGCTCCATCCTGGCTGCAAATGGGGCATAGGATGGAGGAAGGATCCGGCCCCGCTTGGGGCAGGCAGGGAAATTTGGGGCTGTCTTTTGGCAGGAATGCCAAAATTGCGGGAGCAAGGAGGGGGTAATTGTTTTCCAGCCTCTGGAGCCTCCCGAAGCCCCAAAGGGAGCCAGAACCTCACTGATGCATCCGTAAACTCCACACACAGGGAACAAGCTACAACAAGCCGAGTCGCCCAGGCTACAGCCGCCCGCTGCGCCCAGCTTGCCCTGGCTCTGCTCGAGATGGAGAAATGTGCTCTCCACACATTTTTTTCTCAATTTTTTTTCCCCCTTTGGCATCCCCATGCAATTCTTGCGAAGGATCGCCCAGCGGCGCTTGCGGAGAGGTTGGTGCAAAGTGGGTGCAGAACCAGGGTGAGGTCTTTGCTCAGCTTTGGGTGAGAGGTTGGGTGCTCCCGCAGGGCAAGAGCAAAGCCAGGGTGGGATGTTCAGTGGTGCAAGAGCACAGCCAAGGTCAGGAGGCTCCCCTGGTGCAAAAACAAAGCTGCAATGTGATTGCTTCCCTGGTGCAAAAGCAAAACCAAGGCTGGGATATTCCCCCAGTGCAAAAATCAAGTGGAGATGGGGATGTTCCTGTGGTGCAAAACCAAGGCAGATGTGTTCCCTCCATGCAAAAGCAAACCCAAGGCTGGGACGCTCCCTCACCACACAAAAGCAAATCCAGGAAGGTCCCGTGGTCTCTCCACGCCCCCAGCCCTGCACAGACCAGCACCCACCACCTCCTACCCCAGCATTTCCACACAGGGGCTTTTCCCCGTGTGCCCTGGTGCGTTTTCCTGCATCCCAGCCACTTTGGAAGGCGTTCAAAGGAGCCCAGCCCGCCGCAGAGCCTGAAACCTCGGCGTGGCAGCAAGCTGGGACTAGCAGAGCCCAGACAGGAGGCGGCTGCCCAGAAAATGCACCCTGGAGAGGTAAAACCCTCACGGATTGTGCAAACCTTCAGACACCGCCTTTTCCACCGAACACCCTTACAAACCCCGCTCCCTCCTTGCCTGCAGCGAGTCGTTTTCCTTTTGATCAGCAAATAAAATATAATTAGTCAGGGGTTTTTTTTGTCTTTTTTTTTTTTTTCTTTTCCCCCGGTCAGCACAGAGACCAACCCGGGGATTTCAGTCTTTCTAATTTTTATTTTCCTCCTTTTCTTTTCTCCACTCAGAACAGCTGGGTCCTGCATCCGCTGGCAATGGCCCCTCTGCAAACAACGGATAATTTTGCAGGATTTGGCCCTTTGGAGAGTGCCTGGAGCAGGATTCGGCCAGGCTGCAAGGTACCATTAGCTGAGATTGCCCCCATGGGCTCACTGCCTTCTGCTTGGCTTCTCTAGTGTCTAATATGAGGTTGTGCTCCAGCCCTCTGTAGGGGACATCGGTGCCATGTCTCCCCTTTTCCCAGCTGCCTCATTCAGGATAATTTAGAGGTTTTCTCGCTGCTATTAGCATGGCTGAGAATTGGCCAAATTTTGTTTGATTTTGGCAAGGGATGAGCTACCTGCAAGAATGCTTGCTCAGAGAGTTAAAGAAATGCTCTGAAAAAAGAGCTAGGAAGGGGAAGTGGGGGACCAGGAGCACCCCAGGATGCTGGGTGCCACAGGGGTGCTGTGGGTGCCAATGGCTGCGGGTGCTGGTGGTGTCCCTCCTGCAAGCAGGGACACGCAGGGCTGGATGCGCGGACACAACGCTCCCCCTGTCGAAGACCGGCTGGAAAACCGGGATCCATCCACCGGCGCTGCCGCAGAGCCAGGGCTGCTCCCAGCTGGGAGAAAATGGGGCTGGGAATGGAGGGGGTCACCCCCAAAACCTTGTTGTCTCTGTCGTGACATGCTGGACCTGCCCCCTGCCCCCACCCCGCTCCCCCCCACCCCCCAAGCCCTTTTCAAGCTCTGGGAAGGGAAAAGCTGAACTGCAAAAATGCTGCTCGACCCTGGGGGCTACAGCACCCCCAAATTTTCAGGGTTTCAACTCTTCCTCATCTCACAGATATTTTCCCCCAAAGAAATAAAGCTGTGGGGAGAGGTTTGACCCCAGGGAAGCAGCTTCAGACCAGGGAAGAGCAGCTGAGGAGGGATGCCAGGCTGGAAAAGGGGCATTAATTCAGCTGACAGCCCTTTTTGGGGGGCCTGGAGGGACACGGGGCTGTTTCTCCACCAGTTCGGGGCCCCTGCATCTGTATTCATACAGCCCCACAGGTAGCATTTAATTACTAATTAGTAATTTACCCTTGATCAACCATTTAATTGCTTTTTTCAACCCAGGCAAGCCACCCTGCATCAGCCAGCCCTGGGGCAAACAGGGATGTCCCTCTGCCACTGCCACCGCATGCGGCCACGGTCCCCTTCCCCAGCACCACCAGGGTCCCCAGGGGAACAGCTCTCCCACGGGTGACATTTTTCAGCACGTTATTTCAAATAAGAAGCCTCTTGGCCCAGTGAATCCATATTCACCACGATGCCATTGCCTCGACAGAGAGGAGCATCCTGTTTCCTACTTGAATTTATTTACCTGCAGCTCCCTGGCCTGATTGAAGAGCCCTGGGCTAACAGCTCCTTTCTCCCCGTGCTGCTATTTATAGACAAGGATATTTATAAACAAGCCAGAAATGCTCCAAACGGATCGAATAACCCATAAAAATAGGATTTGCAAGGTGGACACAGCAAGAGAGGGACTGCAGCATCATGGAGCATCTCCTGGCCGTGGGGCATCGGGACATGGGGGGTTGCTCATTTCCCCCCTGAGAGATTTGGCTCTTCAGGCTGGAAAATGATGGTTTTCCACCCAAAAATGCCCCCAAGGGTCTCAGTGGCTCTTAGATATGGGTGTCCCTCTGTGGGGCTCGTCACAGCTGCACAGCTACTGAAAGCAGAGTGGTGGACACCAAAACACCCCGAAAGGGCAAGTGTCACCCCAAACGACACCCGGCACACGGTGCCCGAGCCAACAGCTAAGAGTCACATGAAAGGGAGCACGAAAGGCAAAGTGGGGCAATCCTCAGGGATCTGGGGTCACTCGTGGCCAGGGTGATGGGAAAAGGATGGTCCCATCACGTACGTGTCCAAGCTTGGCACCAGACTGGATGGGTGGGGATGGGTTTGTGCCTTGATTAATCGCCCCCAATTAAATAAGGTGCACAAAATCCCATGTACCTCCATAAAATGGGGGAAAACCTACGGATATAGGGGAAAGCATTGCAGGGAGCCCGGAGCCAGCCAGCCCTTGGCAGCAAAGATCAGCAAAAGCCATATGAGGATTTCAAACCAGAAAAAAAATCCCTCTTTTTTTTAATTTCTTTTTAATTTTATTAACATTATTATTTTTTTCCCGAAAGCAGCAGATTTTCAAGCAGAACGCAGCCAACATGGTTTTTCTCCAGGGGCAAATAAATAAAGCAAAATGAAACCTGTGGGAAGGAGCGTCGCCTGACCTTTTCAAAGACAATTAAAATCCTGACGGAAACGGTGTTTTAAGGAGAATAATCAAAGATTTGCATGAAAAAAAAAATAATAAAATCAGGGTTTTTTTTTTTTCCCAAGGAGGTTTTTTTTCTTTTGCCTGCTGAAATGATGCAGTGAGCAGTGCTGGTTTATGGGGAAATAAGTGGGGTTTTGGGTGCATTTGCACCTGATGATGGTAATTGGGTGCAGTGCGGGGGCCGAAAATTTCCCCAGAGTTTTTTAGAGACAATAACGGGTTTGGGGGCGGGGGGAGATTTCTGCCCTGTCGCTTTTTATTCCCCCTCCTTCCCCATCCCTTCCCCATCCCTGCAGCCTTGCTCAGGTTTATAGAGCATCTCTGCGGTGCTCATTACCACCGTATCTGTTCTTTCGGACTATTTTAACTTTTTTTTTTTATTTTATTATTTGATTTTACGACTCTTTTTTTTTTTTCCTAGGTAATACCAAAAAAAAAAAAAAAGTACATCCCGCAGCCCCTTTGCCTGGAGGGATCCGATATAAAATACAGAACAATTTGTCAGTTACAACAGGAAATAAAAATGATATATTAGAGGGACAGAGCCAACCTCCACCCAGCTCCCATCAGCAAAGGTTTCACCTCCTCTTGTCGCAAGGAGCAGAAATGCTGGCTAGAAGAAAAGGCTGAAGAAAATACGCTTTTGGGTGAATATTTGGGATTTTTGGTAATTTTCCAGGCTGGGGAATGTAAAACCATTTGCAATGGGGATTTTTAAGCATGGAAAAATAACCCAAAACCAGTGGCTGGACCCAGAGAGGCTTCAAAAGCTGCCAGGGCAAAATCTAGGACCCAAAAATGTCCTTTAATTCTCTTTCCAACAATAGAAAATTTAGATTTTGTGGTTGAAAATGCACCATAGCCATCAAGGCTGCTGTAACTGGACCCATGGTCAAATTTTCTTAAAAATTCCACCTTGAGGCTGAAAGTGGCCAAATTTGGGATTTTTTCACCAAAAATGAGCCTTCCCTGTGGGAAGCCATGCTTCCAACAACATTTTCCATGCCCAAAAATGAGGCAGAGGAAAACAATGGTTGCAAAATGATGGTAAAAACCCCTTTATTTCACCATCATCCTCCCGTTTTTTTTAATCTTGGCATCTTCCTGGGAGTGTCGCTGCTGGCGATGCTGGAGATGAATTGGTGTAAGAAAATAAGGCTGGGTGTTTTGGGTGAAAATGGAGCATCCCATCCCAGAGGAGGGAGGATCTCCCTGGAAAGTCCCAGTCCCAGGGGATGGAGCTGGGCATCCTGCCCAAAGCACACCTTGCCTCATCCAGGCCCCACCCAAGCCTGGGGAGCACCCGTGGGAGATGGTGGGTTGTGGGGGGAAGGAAGCCCCTGGAATGCCTCAGAGGAGCTGCTGACTCCTGCTTCAGGCAAAATAGGATTAGATCTGAAGCCTCGGGAGGAATCGGGGTCTCTCATCCCTCACTCCCCCTGTCAGCCATCCCATGGCGCCTGGCCAGGGTGTGGGTGCTGCTCCACAGGCATTTTGGCCCAAGCAACGATGAAGATGCTCTTCTCTGCAGTATTTTGGGATGTTTCTAACCCAAATGGATCCTATCGGACACTTGCTGTGGGTGGATGAAGGGAAAGATGTGAGCTGGGGGCAGAGGCAGCAGGTACCCCTCACCGTGGAACCTGGACTGCATCCCCACAGCATCCCAAGCCTTAAAACCAAGGTGAGACCCCGATCCCAGTGCTTTGCACCCCCATCTCTCTGTTATCCCCACTCCTATTTCCCTAGGAAAGCTGTGGGGAAAGGAAAAACTGCTGTGGGAAGAAAAACATAAGGTTCAGCCCCCAGTTTTGGGAGCACGGCACGGACAAAGGACTGCAGCGCCCGCCTGAAACAAAGCCTGACAGGAGCAGATGTCTCCCGAGGAGCCACCGCTATTAAATCACGGCACGGCCGGTGTGTCTCCCCATCCCCGTGGCTGGAAGTGTGGGGGGCGTCTGGGGATGTCCGGGCTCAGTGTCACCCCCTGCCAAGCACCCGTGTGCCCCAGGGTGGGGGGTCTGCAGCATCGCCCACCCCCGGATGGGGTTTGGTCCCTGCCTTGGCATCACTGAGAATGGATGGATGGATGAATAGAGGTGCATGTGTCCGTCTGGGCTGTCCCTGGTCCCTGCCCTGGACGGTTCAGCTCACTGAACCTGCAGGAAACTGGTTGGAAACTGGGACGGGGCAAAGCCACTGGGATAAGGATGAGGGGGCTGGGAGGCTCAGCCCCACCAGCCTGGGGCACCACCAGGGCTATAATCCAGATTTTGCAACCAAGAGTTGGAAACCACCCTCAGAGCTGGTGTGGGTGCTGGTGGGGTCCCATGGGGGTACCCCCAGTGCTGGCCTGGGGCGTACGGGGAGGGGAGAGCACAAACTGGAGGGATGGAGAGTGTGGGAGGGCAGGTGGAGAGGGAATGGATGAAAGGACAGGACAGATGGAGCCCGAGAACAGACAGGAGGGGCAGGTGGATGGGAAGGATGGAGGGATGGATAGGAAGGACAGACAGCAGAGATGGATAAATGGACAGAAAGGACAGACAGACAGCTGGGTAGCCTAGGTGGATAGAGGATGGATGGAAGGAAAGGACAGGCAGACAGATGGAAAGGATAAATAGATGGATAGGAAGGATAGATAGATAGGAAGGGGAGATGGATGGGTAGGAAGGACAGGTGGACAGAAAGGATAGACGTGGGTAGGAAGGATAGGGAGGATACAGGGGTAGGAAGGCTGTATGGATAAGGACAGAAGGAGAGGAAGGAGAGAAAGGATACCTGGATAGGTAGGTGGATAGACAGGAAGGATACGTAGGTGGGAAGGACAGATGGATAGGACGGAAACATGGCCAGAAGGATTTATCTTTCCTTGGGCACCTCCATCCTCCCCAGCACACTTCTCCTTCACCTTGACCTCCACTGCTCCCACACCAGCCTGGCCTGAGCACCTCTGCCTTTCACACCACCCTGCTGTCCCAGTCCCCATCGTGTCCCCATACCCATCCCTGTCCCCATCCCTGTCCTCATCCCTGTCCTCCTTGCCGGGGATGGCACTAAATAACAGCCGGGCTGCGCTGCTCTCCCACCTCCCGCATAATCACCCGGCAGCTACGCTCCTGCCTTCGCCTTTTTGATTTTCTGCTTGAATTTCAAAGGCGCCGCGTGCCCGCCTGCATACAAATGACAGCCTTTACCCCCAAATGGAGAAATGTAGATTTTTTTTTTTGGCCGTTGCCGTGGAAACCTTCCCTCGGCTGCTCTTCAACTTTCCAAGCATCCCTGGCCAACGTGGCGGCCATTCAGCTGGAAAGTGGTCCCCGTGGTACTCTGCAAGGACTCACGGGGATGAGTGAGGACGTGCCATGTGCTGAGCGACGGATGGAGCCCCAAGAGCAGCCTGGGACACTTGGGCTCCCAACACAGCTGTGACCGTGACCTTGGGTGTCCCCTACCCCAGGGATGAGAAATGGGGTTCAGGGTGGAGCAGATCCCTGCAGCATCCCCGGAGGATAAACTCCTCCAGGCAGCTTTCCTGCAGGGAAAGGTGAGAGCAGCTTAGGCACCACTCCCTATTTTGCCCTGTTTTTACCCAAAATGGGTCTCCCCGGCCATTTTGCAGCTCTGCTCATGTCGGCTTTACGACCTGCCTGTATTACCCAAAGTCCTGATGTTCAGCACCATAAAAGCAGCCGCAGAGGTGATGGTACTGGGCAGCTCTGGTTTTATCGGGCTTGGGGTTCAGGTGGCACCATGGCCTGGTGGCCTCGATGCCATTGGGGTGTGGGGGAACCATCTCCAGCCCCGAAATGCAGCTCCCGACCCTGAGGCAGCTTCGGCCCCACTAACCCACACCTGATTTTCACCTCTGGGTGGGAAAACAGGGAGAGTTGGAGGGAGCTGGGTGTCCTCCTCTGGGTTTGCACATGGGGAAACTGAGGCACAGGAGGGGCCGCCTTGCCACAGGTGTCCCCAGGGCAGAGCTAGTGGCTGAATTTGTCCCCCCCACCCGGTGCAGGGCTGTCTCCCTCTTCCCCTCCCGCAGTCACCCTGCCTCTGCCTGCCCCAGCATTGATTTAATGGGCTGTAATGGGAATAAAAATGAAGCCATTTTAATGGGTTTCCTTCTCTTTTAAATATTCATTTTCCAGCAGCTTTGGCGGCTCTTTTCCCCTCCTTTTGTCACCAGGGCTGGTGGAACGAATCCCATTTCCCAGCTCGCTTTGAACACGGGTGGCTTTCAGAGGCAGCACCGGGGTGGCCACGGGACCTGGGAACTCACTGCTCCCCCAAAAAGCTGCTGGAAGGGGAGGGGTGTGTGTGTCAGAGCCTCTGCCCTGGCTTTGGGATACCCCAATACAGAGCCAGGGCTGAGGGTGATGGCAGGAGGGGGTTCAGAATGTGACACAGCCAGCCCCACTGCTACCCCCTGACCCAAACCTCAGCTTTTCCCCCTGCTTAATAACTTTTTCCTTTTTTTGGCTTTTCTCAGTCAGAGTTGGGAGATGGGGAGAAAAAATGCAGAATTCACCAGTTTGGCCAAATGTGGGGGGAATTAGGCAAAGACTGGCGTGACCCCCTGGGGAAACATCCCAGCAAGCACAACCTTTATTAGACATCAGAGAACCCACTGTGGCTGGGTACTGGGGAGGATTGTGCTGTGCCTGGGGTCACTGGTTTTTTGGGGAGATGGTGGGATGCTGGGGAGCCTCAGCCCCCCGTGGACCCCCCCAGCTGGGTGGCAGGCCCCCAAGTGGTCCCAGGGGCGAGGGGCAGCCGCCTTGCTGCGTTCCTGGACGAGCCCTGAGGGTGGAGCAATTGTCCCGAAAATGGGAATTGCTAGATCCATCTCCCCCCTCCCCAGTTCAGGGGGACTCCAGCCTGGGAGACCCAGCTGCCAGGGGGGTCAGCTCTGCCCCGCGTCGGGTCCTTGGGTGTCACCTGAGCACTCCCGGGTGCCCTGGGTCACCCCCTGTCCCTGCAGTGGCCCTGTCCTGCATCGCTCACCCCAAGCACCTGCGGGTGGCTCCAGGTGCTCCATCACTTCCCTGGGGAGCACCCATGGGTGCCTGTGTCCCATCCTGTGACACAGCCCCATCCCATGAGCCACCACACTGGCCTGTGGTTCTCCTTCCCATCCTGGGACACTGCATCCTGTCCCACCGCACCCCGCCCTGTCCCATCCCACCCCCTGGCTCTCCATACATTCACCCCCCATCACCCACCACCCCATCCCATTGCTCACCACCCCTCCCACAACCTGCCACACCATCTCATCACCCACCACCCCATCTTATAACCCACCACATGTCCCATCACCCCATCCAATGACCCACGACCCCATCCCATGTCCCACGACCCCATCCCATGTCCCATGACCCCATCCCATGTCCCACCACCCCATCCCTGTGTTCATCAACCTTCAGCCTTCTCTCCACCCCCATCACACTGCTGGGGTTGGGACAACAGGGGAAAAAAATATCCTGGTTTAGGTGGAAACACTTCAGGAGAAGGGGAAAATATTAAAACCGTGGGAAAAGCTGAAGACCCTGCAGGCGGGAGCTGCTCATCCCCGCAGCGACGCACATTTCAAGACCTTCATTAGGAGAACAAAGGAATGGCAGAAAATATTGGGAGAAAAAATGCTGGATTGATTCGCCCCCTGCCCCGGTCTTTTGTTGCAGGTTTGTGGTGTGTGTGTGTGTGTGTGAGCTTTGTGCCTGTAAATCACTGCACCTCACTCAGCTGCTGTAATTAGGGGCCCTAATGAAGCTGCCCCTGCGCCAGCACCCCAATTCCCAACCGTGGGCATCCACTGGCACCTAAACCCGAGGTCGGTCTGGGGAAGGGGTGTATTTATAAAGGGCTGGGTTCTGTGAGGGCAGTTTGGGGGCTCTGCAGGGTTCCCAGCTGTGGGGTAGGGGTGAGTGGGAAAAGGGGGGGTCACAGCAAGGCTCAGGGAAGGACCCGACTCGTCCCCAAATGGCTTTGCTCAGAGCGGACAACCTTTCCTTGCTCTGCCTCCCCCTTCCCTCGCTCCTCGCTTTTTTTCCCATCTTTTTTTTTTTATGTTCTCCCACTCGCCGCTGCGGGGATATTATTTTCCGTAGCGTGGTGGTGCAGTGCAGAGAGCAGATGAGGAAGAAAGAGCCGAGCCGTCGCCCCCCTCCGCCGCCCCCCATGCTCTGCAGAGCAACACCAGTGGAGGGAGCCCCCAAAACCTTCTCTTTCCCCCCCCAAAAAATAAGGGGAGAACAGCAGCTGGGGAAAAAAAATACCTGTTCCTGGGTTGCCTGGGAGCAGAGTTGGGGTGAGCTTTGTGCAGCCCCCCCATGTGTACCCCTGCAGTGGGTGAGCTCCTGAGAGGTGGAGAAGGGGTCATAAATTGTAAGGGCAGGTGTGATTGCACCACTCCGTGCATGCACATGCATGTGCAGGTGTACACACACACACAACCTGGGCACACCTATGCATGCACACTCACATGCCTGCACACACACATGTGTCAATACATGTGCACACATATGTGCTTGCACACACACACACCTACCTGCACGCAGGTGCCTGTGCACGCACATATGCTGATGTATGTATGCACACCCATGCCTGCCTACACAGAGCCAGTGCACACACTTGCACACGACTCACGCACATGTGCCTGCACACACCCTGCTCTCTCAAAACACGCTGGTGCTCAGATGCACGCCTGCACACGCACACCCACGTGCATGTACGCAAGTGCCTGTCTAGGCATAGACATGCAAACACAGATAGGTACATGTATGCACAGGGATGCAGGCACACCTCCGGCTGCATGCACATGCACAAAGCTGCATGCAGATACATGCATACATGCATGCACACACCCCAGATGCATGCATCCAGCCCCCCACACACGTGTACACCCACCCATGCGCACAGAGCCCCACGCATAGACACGCACACACACGTGCACAGAGCAATACATGCACACGCACACACAGGGCCCTGCACACACACGTGCACACACAGACATGCATGCACACACACCCCCACGCACACACCGACATGCACCCTCCGCCAGCCTGCCCCGCGCCCCGCCGCCCCCCCGGCCCGGCGCGGCCGCAGGTCCCGGGGGCCCCGGGGGTCCCGGCGCAGCCCCCGGGGCGGCCGGGCCGGCGGCGGGCGGTGACTCACCCGCTCCGGCCGCATCGATCCCATCAATCTCCCGGGGCCGCCCGCAGCTCCGCGCCCGCCGCGCCGGCCCCGCCGTCGCCCCGGCAACCGTCGCCATGGAGCCCGCAGCATCCCCGGCCCCGCTGGACCCCCGGGCCCCGGCCGCCCCCCGCCGCAGCGCCTCGCGTGGGGGCCACGCTCGTGGCGGGGCCACTGTCACGTGGGGGTCACACTCACATATGGGGTATCACACTGACACGGGCGTATCACAGTCATATATGGGGTATCACAGTCACACGGGGGGTATCACATACACGTGGTGGGGTATCACGCACACGGGGGGTATCACACTCACACAGGGGGTATCACACCCACACGGCGGGGGGTGGTATCACACACACGGGGGGGGGGCGTCATGCACACGGGGGGGTATCACGCTCTCACGGCAGGGATTCACACTCACACAGAGGGGTATCCGGCTTGTGCATGGGAAAAAGGGGAAGAGGAAGAGCGAGGAAAAAGGAAACAGGAAAATGGAGGGAAAAAGGAAAGGAAAAGGGAAAGGGAGGAAGGGGTGAAGCGAGTTCTGCTGCATTCCCAGTGAAGGAAAGCAGTGACCCCCCAATTCCTGGCATGACGGGCCTGCCCCTGCTCCCCAGGCTGGGGGGGCTCAGCCCCGCTCCCCCAGGAGCCCCCGCAGCGGGGCCGTCTGCCCGGGGCCTGGCAGTTTCTAACCCAAAATCCATCCTGGGGTTCCCAGAGCTGCCCAGATCGGGGCAGGGGTCTGGGCTTGGAGGCAGCCCAGTTTGGGGGGCTGTCCCCCCAGGTTTGACCCCGTACCCCCAGGGCTCTCCTGGCCTCTGGGCAGAGGCTGGATGGGCCCAGGAGCCAAACAACCTTCGTAGGGTTTGTCCGGTGGGCTGCTGACATCACAGGCTTGCTGAGATAACTGATGGCGTCACCGAGGTGAGCAGTGACGTCACCTCTCCCACCCCATGGCTGCAGCTCTGGCCCAGACACCCCGGTGATCAGACACCTCGGCGATGGGCGTTTGCTGCCTGCTCTGCTGGCCGGGTGGCCGGAGCCGAAGGGGAAAGGCTGATCGTCCCCTGCCTCTGCGGCAGCATTAAAACCTCTGTGTGTGTCCCTGGGAATATTTGTGCCTAAATGCAGCACGTAAAGAGGACACGGGGGGTCCCTGAGGGGTCCCCGGGGCTGCGGAGCTGGCAGTGGTGGTGACCTGCCTCCCACGCAGGGGAAATCTCCTTCATTAGTGGCAGAAAACAGCAGCGCGGGCACGAAAAGGCAGCGATAATGTTTTATTTGTGTCTTTTTACGAGGCGGGCTCTTGAAAGCTGCCCTGGCACGAGGAGGGGAGCGTGATATATTGGTGGCTGCTGGAGAGGTGGAGCGTGACGGTGCCAGAGGAGAAACGCATGGCAGGTCCGTCTCCCCCGCCCGCCCCATCACTGCAAATCCTGCTGGTGTCCCCAGCTGCGAGACGTTGTGTCCTCAAACATGTCCCCAAAGTGCTGGAGGGCCCCAGTGTGTCCCCAGATGTGAGGTATTGTCCCTGTTCTGAGATGTCCTTCACCCAAGGCATGTCCCCAGGTCTGAGACACCATGCCCCGGTCCAAGACACTGTCACTTGACCCTAGACATGACTCCAGGTCCAAGACACTGTCCCAGGTCACTCTTTGCAGGTCCAGGACACTGTCCCCCAACCCAAGACACTGTCCCTTGTCCCCACATATCATTCCCAGGTTCAAGACCCCATCGTTTGACCCAAGACCCCATCCCTCAAGCCAAGATGTGTCCTCAGGTCCAAGACATTGTCCCTTACCAGAGACACCATCCTCCAGGCCAGGATTCTCCCAAAACACTGTCCCCAGGTCTGAGGCATTGTCCCTTGGCCCAAGATGTGTCCCCAGCTCCAAGACACCATCACAAGACACCAACCCCAGGTCTGAGACACAGTCCCCAGCCTGAGGGACCATCCCCAGGTTGAAGACATGGTCCTCATGTCATGTCCTCAAGTGCAAGAGATCAGCCCTGACCCTGGACATGTCCCCAGGTCCTAGATGCTGTCCCCAGCCCAGGGCATTCCCCAAGTAGGAGATGCTGGAGAGCCAGGGGGCAAGCAGGGAAGCAGAAAGCAGCAGGCAGGAGTCTGGAGGGCAGAGAGGAACTGCAGGGTGACACCAAAAAGCCAAACCTCTGGTCTTCAGACAGCAGAACCCCTCTGCAAGGTGGCACGGTCATCCCAAGCAGAGCCTCACACCTGCCACCAGAGAATCCCCACTGGGTCAGCCAGGTTCTCGCCGCCTTCCTGACAACCCTTCTCAGGGGGACTAAAACAAGCCCCAAGCCCCCAGTAAATCGCTGTCCTCCGCCTGTGGCGCATCCCGCGGCACCGGCGTCCTGGCTGGACAGACGATATCTATAATCCTGCCGCGCTGTCGGAGTAAATCTCGCAGCTCTCCCAGCATCGCCGAGACCCCAATAAATATCTCCATTTCCTGCTGTCCTGGAGGGAAGATCTGATCAGCTTTTAAATGTCAAACATAAAGTAAAGTTTGTCATAAAAAACCCTGTAAAAAAAAAAAAAAAAAAAAAAAAGAAAATACCCTGTTGAGGCAGGCCGGGAGCCAGAGCGGAGTGTGGCAGCATCTGGAGGTACTGGGGGGTGGCTGTGTACCCCCTTCCCATTGGATTGTGTGTGGAGGGGACCCATTTTAGCCCCATCCCACCCCAAAAGGGCTCTGCAGCACCCCTGCTCCCGGGATGGGAGGGGATGGGGATGGCTTGGGCATACGGTGGGGGGATTAAGGGTGTTTTGGCAAGGTGACTTAGTGGGCACCCCAAATCCTGGTGGATAAATTGGGCGCATCTCAACCCTTCACCAGCACCACCAGGGAGATCAAAAAAACCACGACCCCCCCCAAAAGACACCACCCCCCTAGTTTTTTCTCCCCGCCTGGCTCGCCAGCTGCTAATTCCCCTCCATTTTAATGCCTCCCATGACGCCATCCCATTTGGGCTCTTCTGAATCATGTCGTTTCATGTACTAATTAAGCAATAAGACACAACAGGGCATGGATTTATGGGGCCGTATTTCACGCGTAGGTGTGTGGTGGCACCGTGCGGCTGCCAGCACTTCCCCACACCCGCAGCACCCTCCTCATGTGGCTGTGGCACCCAAGGGTCCTGGCTGCCACCCTGGGGTCCCCATTCCAGCGCAGAGCTGGTCGTGCCCCATGGTGGACGTGTGGGTGGGGAAGTGCCCCCCAGCACCACGGAGGAGGCAGGAGTTGGGAGATGTGGAGGGCGGTGGTGAGCACCCTTGGGTGCTTCCCTGCTGGCAGAGGGTGGGGGTCTTGGGTGCTTTGGTGGGTGCTGTGGGGTGAGCACTCCTGCTCCGCTCCTGCACAGCATCCGCCCAGCTCCATGTATGCTGTGTCCCTCTGTCCGGATGCCACCCTGGGGACACCGGCTGGTCCCCCTGCCTGGGTGCCACCCAAATCCAGGGAAAGCAGGGCCGGGCTGGGTGCAGGATCACACCCCCACACACACATAGTGTCACCTGCAGCCCAGTGTCACCCACTGTCCGGTGCACCCACTGTCCAGAAATGGGCCCGGGCACGGCATGGCTGGACCGCCACTGCCCTCTACCCTCCCACGGCAAAACGGCAGCTGCCCCCCGGCAGCCCCCCACCCCTGCCCCGACCCCCTGGGCCAGGCCAGCCGGCGAGGGGAGGTGGGAGCTGGGGGCAGTGATGCCTGGGATCCAGCTGTGGATGTGCCGGGGATCCCCTGACCAAGCTGTGGATGTAACGGTGACCCCCAGGATCCAGCTGTGGATGTGGTGGTGAGCCCCTGATCCAGCTGTGGGTGTAATGGTGACCCCCGATCCAGCTGTGCGGGTGTGGCAGGGCCAGGTGGTGCCTGTGCTCACACTTGAGCGGTTGTGCCAGGTGTGTGTGACTGTCCCTCCGCTGTTTGGCACCAGAACCCTGGTGCAGGGGGGATCCCCCAGTCCCCCCAAAGTCCCCCAGCCCCTCGGGGGCTCTGTCAGAGCAGGGAGGCAGTGGAAGGCAGCCAGGCGCCATCCCTGTCCCTGTCCCCATCATCCTACCCCTGACACCATCCCTGGCCTTGGCCCTAGCCCCATCCCTGTCCCTGTCCCTATCCACATCTGCGTCCCTGTCCTTGTCCCCAATCCTGTCCCTGTCCCCTTCCCCATCCCTGTCCCCAATCCTGTCCCTGTCCCTGTCCTTGTCCCCAATCCTGTCTGTGTCCCTGTCTTCATCCTCATCCCCGTCCCCATCCCCATCCCCATCCCCATCCCCATCCCCATCCCCATCCCCATCCCCGTCCCCGTCCCCGTCCTCGTCCCCGTCCCCGTCCCTGTCCCCGTCCCTGTCCCCATCCCCATCCCCGTCCCGGTCCCCATCCCCGTCCCCGTCCCCATCCCCATCCCCATCCCCGTCCCCGTCCCCATCCCCATCCCCATCCCCATCCCCATCCCCGTCCCGGTCCCCATCCCCGTCCCCGTCCCCGTCCCCGTCTCCGTCTCCGTCCCCATCCCCATCCCCGTCTCCGTCTCCGTCCCCATCCCCATCCCCGTCCCCATTCCCATCCCTGTCCCCGTCGCTGTCCCTAGCCCCGTCCCCGCTCCCGCTCCCGCCGCCGCCTCATTAGGATGCAGCGCGGGCGGCGACTGCGCCAGCGCCGGGGCCGGGCCCCGAGCGGGGCAGCCGCACACACCCCCCGGAACCCCCCCCCGGTAACACCCCCGGGGGCATCCGCCCCCACCAGCCCCCCGTACTCCCTTTACGTACCCGTGAGCCCCCCATGTGCCACCCCGGCCCCCACCACGTGGGGAGGGGGCACCCCACGGCAGCCACCCACACCCCAGAGACCCCCCACAGCCATGCACACCCCCCCACGCGCGTAGAAGCACACGCATGTCCAGCCACACGCGTGTCCCGCCTCCCCCCGCTTTGCAACACCCCAAAACCCTCCCGCACCCCAATACCCCTCCAGCCCCCCATCGCCCCCCCCCCCCAATTTACAGCACCCCCTCAGTTCCCACCATTCCGTGGGGAATTCCCCACCACGGCTTGTGCCTCAGTTTCCCCACCCAGAACTACCCCATCCTCCCCCCAAAAAAATTGGGACCCCCACCCCGCAGGGCGGCCGCCGTCACGCCGCGGCGGCTTCGCAAATCCCGCTATTAATCGCAAGGTCAAAGCCATTACGGGGATATTAAACCCATCAGAGCCCGCGGGGGGGGCGGGAGGGTGGAAAAGCGGGGGGGGGGTTGGGGGGTTGGGGGGCCCACCCTCCCGGCTCGGCGGCTTTGGAGGCGCGCACAGAACATTGCTTTTTAATTTAAGCCGTTAAGGTCAGTGGCAGCAAATGGAGCCGTGGTTTAAATCAGGGAATAAAAAAAAAAAAAAAAAAAAAAAAAAAGGAAAAGGAGGAAAAAAAAAAAAGCAGAGGGGGGAGGAAAGGCGGGCAAAGACGGGCGGAGGAGGGGGCAGGGGGCTCCCCGCGGGGGTGGGGGTGCAGGGGAGGTGGGGGCGGGGGTGGGAGGGATGCGCGGAGCCCCCCCCCGCCTTGGGGCGCAGGAGGCCCGGGCTTTCGGTGGGGGCGGCTGGGGGCATGCGTCTTGCACGCGCACACGTGTCCCTGTGCAATCCCCCCCCGTGCACGCGCACACACACACGTGCACAGACACGCGTGCAACCCTAGTGTGCAACCACACGCGCACACCCCCCTGGTGCACACACACACATGTGCATGCACATGCACCCCTGCCATGTGCACACGCATCCATGCACACACACCGCTCGCATCCATGTGCAGACACCTGTGCGCTGGGCACGCACGCACACACTCATGCACACACATGCAACCCCCCATGTGCACCTCGCCATTCACACACACACGCACGTCCCCATGTGCACACACGCATGCACACCCCTGTGTGCACACACAGCATGTGCACTCCCCCCACCCATGTGCACACACATGTAGCCCTGTGCAGCACCCTTGTGCGCACCCCCGTGCACACACATGCACTCACACCCCCGTGCACACCCCCATGCACACACTCACGCACTCACACCCTTGTGCACACACATGTATCTCTCTGCAAACCCCCTGTGCACACCCCCATGCACACCCCCATGCCTCACACCCCTGTGCACGCACACGTGCACACACATGCACTCACACACCTGTGCACGCGCAGCCCCATGCACATGCACCCCTCCCACACGTGCAGCCCCCTCACTCCCCCCACACGGCGGGGCAGGGTGATGGATGGCCCCCTTTCAATCCTGGCTCCTTGTTATTGATTTTCCTTTAATGAAAGTTAATTATAACAATGATTTAATTAATAGCGGCTCTCTCTGCCTTTATGGCTTCCCGCATTAGGGCTGCCTATAAATATGGCTGCCTGACAGCCCGTGCAGCCCCGCAGCCCCCCTGGGGTGGCCCTGCACCCTGGGGTGACGCTGTGTCCCTGCACCTTGGGGTGGCACAGTGTCCCCCTGCACCCTGGGGACCCTCCAGCACCCTGGGGTGGCACTGTCCCCCAACACCCTAGGACGACACTGTCCCCCTGCACCCTGGGAGGTCCCCAGCACCCTGGGGGGCCCTGCACCCTGAGGTGGCACAATATCCCCATGCACTCTGGAGGGTCCCCAGCACCCTGGGGTGATGCTGTCCCCCTGCACACTGGGGACCCCCCAACACCCTGGGGTGGCACAGAGTCCCACTGTGCCCTGGGGTGATGCTGTCCCCCCGCAGCCTGAGTGGTCCCCAGCACCCTGTGGTGGCGCTGTCCCCCAGCACCCTGGGGTGTCCCTGCCCCCCTGCCTGCAGGGTTGACATGGTGCCCCCCAGCCTCACACACAAGCATGCTCCTTGCACACGCATGTGCAAACATGCATGTGTAAGCACATGGACCCTGGTGATGCACATGCTCCTGCACACACACATGTACACAGACCTGGGAGCGCACACGTGTCACGCATGTAGATGTGTACATACACGTACACGTGTGCATGCACCATAGACATGCGCACACAGGTGCAGCCACGCGCACACACACGTGCACACACATATGCACCCCCCACGTCTGCGTGTGCCCCCCCAACTGCGCCCGCAGCGCTCCGCTTGGCCGCCAGGGGGCGTGGGGCGCGGACCCCGCCCCCGCCCGGCCCCGCCCTCCCCGCCCGGCCCCGCCCCGCGGCGCTGAGCCCCGCCGCCCGCAGGGGGCGCGCAGCCCCCGGCCCCGCCACCTCCCGGCCCGCAGGCGGCGCCGCGGGGCATGGGGCGCTCTGGGCGGCGGCCCCCTCTTGCCTCTCGGTGGTGCTTCCGGGCCGCACTTCCGGGCGCGCCTGCGCACTCGCTACCTCCGCGACCTGCCCGCCGCCGGTACGGCAGGTGAGGGCGGCGGGCCGCGGCGGGGGGGCAGCCCCTGGCGGGGGGCAAGGGGAGGGGGTGCGACACCCCCTCAGGGCGGGGGAGGGCGAGGGAGATCTTGGGGTGGGGGAGGGCGAGTAGAGACCCCTCACTCGGGTGGGGCAGGGACGGGCGCCCCTCCCGCCCCCCGGAGCCGGTTGGCGCTGGGGCAGCCCCTCAGTGTGTTTTGCGGGTGACCCGCCGTTGTTCGGGGGGACGTTCCCTCCCGCTGCCTTTGAGGTGATCTCCCTCCACACTGGGTTGCCCCCCCGCCATGTTCCGTCCTCTGCAGCTCCCACGTCCCCTGCCAGGGCTGAGGGTCCCCAGGCCGTGACCCCCCCATGGTCCTCCAGCAGCCGCCTCCAGCTGCACCATTCTCTGTCTGCAGGGCCGAGGCGGCATCCCCAGGGCCTGCCCTGCCTGGTGGGCACCAGGGACCTCCTGAGCTCCTATCGCCTCCCGGGTGGGTGACACCCCCCCGGGAATTGCAGTGGCGCAACCCTAGGACCCCAAATTCCTGAGTCCCATGGTGACACTCAGCCAGGAGCTGTCACCTCGGTGACAAAAACATGTCCTGCCCCACCATTCCCGCATGGCTCAGACCTCCTGTGTATCCCCAAGTCTCCTGCTTGTCCTGGGAGCCATCCCCTATCCGTGAGGCTGGATCACACAGGCTGTGGCTCCTTACACCCTCGTGTCTGTGTGTCTCTTCCAGCTGAGTCCTGTGTGTGTGCCCCTCCGTCCCTCGCCATGTACGCCTGTGCAAAGTTCGTCTCCACTCCTGCACTAGTGAGTAGTGACAGACCCCTCCTTCAACCTCAACATCCCTTCTGTGGGACATGGGGCGCGGAGGGAAAGCATGTGACCCCCTCAGAGACAGGGGGAGAGGTTTGGGGACACTTTTTGCAGGTTTAGAGCCACCTTGGGCCACAACGAAGGTGAGCAAAGCCTGGAGCGATGAGCTGCTCTGGTTAATGATCATTTGCCATCCCTTAATGGTTACTAATTACCCACGTGCTGGGAGTAAAGTGCCTTTGGCTGGGTGCTGGCCCTGGTGGCACGCTGGAGCTGTACATTGATGCCTGTGGCCATGGGGTGCCAATGGCAAGGCCATGGGGTGCCTGGGAGCTTCTCTTTAGCAGTGGGTGCCAGGACAGGCTTTTCCCTCTGGGTGCTGCCAATTCACAGGGCACCCCAGGCAGCTGGGCATGTTTGGGAGGTACCGGAGGTGGCCTCAGGGAGCCCCTGGCTGGAATTTCACTGCCCTGGGTGATCACGGGGGGTGGGGTATCCCACCCAAATCTGAGGGTGGCTGTGCCTTCCAGGTGAGGAGCTCACGGGTGCTGTCCCAGCCCCTCTCTGCCTCCATGCTGAGCAGCCCCGAGGCCCGGACAGAGAAGGTAATGCGCCCAGCTTGGATTGGGGGATGCTGGGGGGTGCTGAGCACTGGCCGTGGGAGGGGTGTGGGGAAGCGATGCCCTGAGAGGATGTAGGGGGCTTGATGGGGGGAGACAGGCTCTAGGCAGGGCTGCGGTAGTCTTAATCCCTCCCTAGCCCTTGCCCACCCTCCCGTCGCCCAGGCGCATCTGGGCGCCCACCGAGCCATCCAGACGAGTACGGCCCACCGAGACATTGACACCGCTGCCAAGTTCATCGGCGCCGGTGCTGCCACTGTGGGGGTAGCTGGCTCCGGCGCTGGCATCGGTACCGTCTTCGGCAGCCTCATCATTGGCTATGCCAGGTCAGCAGGGGCACCGGAGGGGTTGGAATGGGGTGCTGGCTGCCAGCTGTGCCCCTGCTGACAGGCCTGTCCTCTCCTCGCAGGAACCCCTCACTTAAACAGCAGCTTTTCTCCTACGCCATCTTGGGCTTTGCCCTCTCTGAGGCCATGGGGCTCTTCTGCCTCATGGTGGCCTTCCTCATCCTCTTTGCCATGTGATGGAGCCACTGACAGTGATGGTGATGGAGCCAGCACCCCACTGTGCCCGTCCCCCCTCCCCCCCCCAAGCCATGAATGCCAGCAGGGGGGCAGGAGAGAGCCCCGGCCCCCCGCCATGGGCGGGCAGGGAATAAAGACGGTTTGGTATCGGGGTCTCGGCTCCTTGTGTCTCCTTGGTCGCCCTGTCCTGTGTCACTTGCCTGTGGCTGGCACTGTGGAGCAGGGGACGATGCTGCCCTGGGCTCACTTTCCTCCCTGCTGGGGTTACTCTGGGGAGGTGGCAGTGTCCCTGGAGGGGACACCAGGTGGCAGGGGCTGAGCCCCTTTGCCACCCTGAGCCCTCAGCCACCTGTGCACATCGTGCACATCGTCGGTCCCCGGGGGCAGCTGGGAGCCCTCGGGGCCGCAGCCTGGGCTGTCACCTCCATCCATCCCTTGCCTAAGGATGTCCCCCCACCTGGGGACACCTTAGCGGGGACCGGCCGCCTGGCAGCCCCGGAGCCGGGGGCTGTGGTGTGTCTGGCTGCTGGTGTCCCGGTATCGAGGTGTACCCGCCTCGCTGTCCCCGCAGGATGGAGGGCCCCGTGGGCGGTCCCTCTGGCCCGCCGGAGGCCTCCCTCTCGCTGAACCCACCCGAGGAGGCGTGATTAACCACGCCCCTCCGAGGCGAGGCCCCGCCCCCGGAGCCCCCCCATTGGCCCCGGCGCCGTTATACCCTCCTTCGGGTCTCGCGAGAGCCTTGCGCATGGGGCGCGAGGGGGGGCTCGTGGAGGGGAGGCGGGAGCCCCAGCGCGAGAGGCAGCCAGCGCGAGGCCCCGGCGGCGGCGCGGAGCGGCGCGGCCCGGCCCTCCCTCAGGTAACCGGCGGCTCTCGGGCGCGGCGGGGCGCGGGGCGGCCCCGGGGCGGCGGCGGCGAGGGAGGTGGCGGGGCGGCGGCCGGGGGGTCTGCGGGGGGCCCCGGCCGGCCCCTGCCCCCACAACTCTCCCCGAGTTTTCGTGAAGCAGCCGCTCTCCCCTGCGCCGCCTCATCGCTGATTGATAGCGCCCTCCGGCCAATCGGCGCGCTGTCAAGTCCGGAGTGGCGGGAGCCGTGGCCAATGGTGGCTTAGGGGGCGCCGCGATGGCGCAAGCCCCTCCTTAGGTGGGCGGGGCTGCTGGAGGCAGCGAGGGGCCCGGGCGGTGCCTGAGGGGGGGAGCCCGGAGGCCAGGGGGGCCCCGGGGTGGGGGGAATCCCGGGGAAATTGAGGGGCTTGGGGGGCTGGGGGCGGAGGCGTGGGGAGGTCTGCGCGATGCGGGGCGTCAGGAGTACGGGGGGGCCACGGGGCTGGGGGGCTGGAGGGGGCCTCTGGGCTGGGGACTCTCGGGAGATCCTGGGGAGGGTGAGGGGGCTTCAGGGACTGCACACAGGGGGGTGCTGATGGGTGGGGGGGCTTGAGGGGGTTGTAGTTATGGGGGGCTTTAAAGGGACAGTGGTCTGGCGGTTGGATTTGGGGGCGACGGTGGACCCTGGAGAGGTGCTGGGGAGTCTTGAGGCACTGTGGGCACGAGGGCACGGGGGGTGGGGGAGCTTTGGAAGATGAGGGAGTAAATTGGAGGGGGGACATGTCTGTGGAGGTTGTAGGTATGGGAGGCCCTTTGGTGTGCAGGTCCTGGGGGAATCTCGAGTATTAGAGGGGCCTGGGGGGGGACCCTGCGGGGACCCCCTGAGGTGCAGGTGCTGGGGGAGCCCCTCTGACTGGGATTCAGCCCTCCTGGGTGAAGCGGGGTTTGGGCTCAGTGTGGTGGCTTGTGGCTCTTCTGGGGCAGCTGGGGAGGACGCAGGCCTACGTGTGTGTGGGGTCCCAGGGGCAAACTGATGTAGAAAGGATGTGGAGAGGTTGTAGGTGCCTGTGGGGGTGTGATGGGGAGCAGGGTGTGGGCTGGGGTACGGACTCGGGTCTGCAGAGTGTTGGGAGGTGGGGGACTGTCAGCCCCACGCAGTCGCAGGGGCATCAGTGACTCCCACAGCACTGCACGAAGGAGGACCTGCGACCTGCGAACAGCAGGGGTTAGAGAATGAAGTAGTTTCTTCTGAAGTCTGAAACAGTGGTTAATTTTCACTGGGGCACTTTGACACACTCTCAGAAGTTTGAGCTCTCAAAGTGGTGAGGTTTCACTGTGCACTTGCTCATCTTCCCTGCTGGCGCTGTGAAATCCGTTGCCTTTCAGTAGCTCCAACTTTGTGAGCAGAGCCTGGGTCACGTCTCAAAGTTGTTTTGTTCCTACTGCCAGGAGTGCTGGTATGGAGTCCCTCAGCCTTACTAAGGAAAAGAGATCGGCTGGTTCAGGTGTGAGACGAAATGTGTGTGACAACAAAACCTCCTTGTTCTGCTCAGCTTTTGCTATTTTGCCCTCTCTGCCTCTTTGCTGGCTCTTCTTTGCCAGGTCCCATCATTATGTTGTTTCTTCATGAAGTTATCCCTTCTTTCTCTGCTCAGGTCCCTCTAAAGACAACATTTCCACTTAACACCTAGGAGTACAACATAAAAGTGTTGCTAACACTTCAGTGGACTTTACAATTTATTTTGCTTCACTGCAGTGCTCGTTGGGCTTTCTTCCACCAGGCATGGTCTGAAGGGGTTGTCTAGTTCTTTGCAAATGGCTTTAAAAATAGTTGTGACTGAAATGCAGTCATTTCTGGAGAGGAATTCAGCAGCAGTTCTCAACCACGGGCTTTGTTGGACAGTTTTTTTGGATTGGGGTTTTCTCAGCAGAGTCTAAGAATAACTTCAGTGTTTGAATGTGGAGAAGTTTGTGGGAGGTGGATTGAACAGCCAGAATCCCATTTGGAAAATGAATAGGGTTAACATTCTTGCTCCTTGTTTCCTTAAATTGAGAGATCATATTCACCTTCTGTGACTTGAGTGGGGTAATTACTGTTGCCAGCTGTAATCACTTTTCAGGCTGGAGGGTGCTGGAGTGCTTGTTTGCTCTTAGTGTTAAAAACAAACAAACAAAAAAGGTGTGGGTTCCGCTGGTGGAAGCAGCTAGTCAGCCATCGACCTGCGAGGTTTGTAATGATTACCTGCAGCTGGGATGGTCTTTTTCTCAGAAGAGTGTTTCTGATCCTAGAAGTTGGTTGGGAATTGAGAAGTGGAAGACTATTTTAGTATCCGATAGACCTCACTGCTTTGAGAACTTTAATACAGCCATGAACTTCCTTAATTGCATGCCAATCTTTTGGTTATACCTAACTGTAGTATGTTAAACAGTTCCTCTCCTTTTTGACACCTGCCTGTCAACTAATGGTAAAAAAACCAAACATACCATGTCCAACTTACTGCTTAGCCAAACTAGGCATCTAGTTATTTTAATCTTTCCTTGTAAATCAATCCCTTCGGCTGCTTAACTATATTTTCCTGAATGCCTTCCAATTTGTCAATATCTTTCTGATAATGAATAGCTTGGAGTTGAACGTGTTTTGCATCAGAGTGTTGGAGATGGGGACTTTCCCTCCTTGCTCCCTGCTCTGATTTAAAGAAGGAAAAGCTTTACACAAACTTTGAGTATGTTAAAGCGCCCACTTGCAATTTGTCTTTCTCTTAACTTTAAGTTAAGTACCTTAACTTTTTCCATGTTGAGAGATATTTCTAACGTTAATTTCTACTTACTCTTGCTCCTATTTTTGTTTTCCCGAGGTTTCTTATTTTCTGGTCTTCTCCAGCATTTCCTACTGTATGTTTCTAGTACTCTTGATTTTTATTTTTATGTTTTCCCTCTGTGTGATTTACGAAGGTGTCAGGCGAAAATGAACTCGCTGTTGAGACTTGCTGAGTCCCACTGTTAGACACTCAGCCCACCTGGGTACGTTGCAAGTGTCACTACTTTTTTTAAGCTGGTTGATGGGACAGTTGCTAGTCTGAGTTAACTTGGAAATGCTGTACAATCTGTGTGGCACGACTGTGATCTGGTGGTGATTGTGTAGATATGCTGTGTAGGAAGGTGACAAAAATAGAAGGATGTGGCTTAAAAAAAAAATCAAACTTCTCATTAATGTCTTTATTTCCATCTCTTCTGAAACCCCTCGGAGCCTGACTGGAAGAGATGCTGACTGCAGAGGACATTCTCAGGATGGCTAAAAGGGGGTTTGTGTACGTGGTGCGGGACAGGCAGGAAATTTCCCTTACCTGTTTTGAAAGATGGGGAAGTCTGAGAGAGGAAGCATGAGTGGATGGATGTGAGAGGATGGTTGGGGGGAAGAAACCAAATCCTCCTTCCATCCTCCTTGAGCACGCAGGGGCCTGCTTGTAGGGTCCACCGGTCTCACATGATGAAGCAGCCAGGAGGAACTGGAGCTCTTCTGAGGGCGTGCAGTGGGGATCAGGGTGACTAGGACATGTCCTCACCCAGAGCCAGTCACCGCCTTTTTGTGGTGGAAACTTTTAAAAAATGGCTAAGTAAAATACACTCAGCTTCTGGCAGGCCTTGTGGTGCATGTGTTGTTTTTCGCAGCATGTGTTAGCAGAGGATCTCTGGATTGGATTTTGTTTTGGACTAATTTTTTGCTGCATCACATGTGATGCTTTTTTGCATTCTGCTTGGTTTTATTTACCCTTCTGAATTTCTTGGTGCCTTTCTTTTTTTTTTTTGCCTTTTTACATTCCTAGCACTGAGAATTGAGGCCAGACTTCCAAAACTGCTCTTTCCTTAGTCATTTAGCACCCAGCTACAATAAAATATTTCCTCCCAAAATGCATTGTAACACACCTTCAGGACTGGGGACCTGTTGCTTCCTATAACTTTATTAATTTTTTCTCTACCCTTTTGAAGTAATATAGTTTCTCCATTCTGGTTTCAAGGAACTTGTAATACAGCAGGTGAATGCTGAGTGGTGTAGGCTGAGCAGAGAAACAGGCCAGGGGGCTGGGTTTCCCTGGGGAGCTAGAAATGGTTTCTGTTTGGTGTAGAAGTGTGTAGGAAGCTGTCTATAGAGACTAAAATAAAAGTACATTTATAGCCTTGCTTCCTTTTGAATATAAAACTGAGGTTTTAATCAGCCTTCACATCATAATATTTGTCACATCTTTTTGTCTGGCTGATGAATTTCTCCATCATGTCGCTTCAAGTCCTCAGCAAATCCTGTAATTCTGCTGCTCCTTCACTTCTTCAAATTGCTTTGCCCAGCTGTGAGGACTTAAGGCTCGACCTGTGCACAGCCTTGCTCTGGTGGTGGCTGGAGCAGGTGTTTGAGGCCCGCTGCCCTGCGTCCGTGGCCTCAGCCCTCCACCAAGCGATGCACACGGGGGCAGGGAAGCTGCAAGGGCCATGGCGAGCTCATGTGTTGGAGGACACCAGCATTTCCTAATTTATAGCCCATGGAGGTGCCAGTATCCACAGAGGTTCCTCTCCAAGCCGCTGGTTGATGTTGGTGTGATCGGGTTTGTTCTCCCTCTTTAGAGCTGATATTAACAGTGTGTTTTGCTGCAATTAGTCTTGGCTCGTGGGAATTTGGCTTAATTGCTTCTCTGAAGTTCGATTTCATAATCTTCCAAGATGCTTCTTGCTTTTTTCCACCTCCCCGACACACCTGCTGGGGCACGTGCTGATGCAGAAGTCGGCCATACAGTGCCCTTTGTACAGCACATGCTGTATTTTAATACGTGCCCAAGTTTGACGTTTGTTTTTGAAACATGATAAATTCAGCGCCTTAACCAGCCCCAACACGGTGTGGTTTCACCGAGGCTAAACCTAACTTTGATGTAGGCTAATTATTTAGTGGAAAGGGATTTTTGGCTTGTACCTCTTTCGTCTAAGCTCTTGGCATGCTTTGCTGGGGTGGCAGTGAGAGGCCAAGCTGGCCGGGGTGAGTTTTCCTGCCTCCCTGTCACTGTTTTGCTGTTGTGCACGAGCAGGGGCTGCAGTCCCGCAGCAGGACAAGCATGGAGCTGAGCTCCCGGGCGACAGCAACCATTTCTTGAAGTTTCCCAAGGAAAACAACGTGGTTTTAGCTCATGGGGATCACAGATGGCTCTGCCGCTCTGGTTGCAGGAGCAAGCCAGCCTGCGGAGAGCCTGCAGAGGTCTGGAATGCCACTCTGCTGTCCCACCCTTGTGTGAGAGAATGAAGCAGAGTGGAGACATGGTGCCAGCCATTGCAAGCTGGTTCATGAATAAACAAAGCTCCTCTGCCAGCTACAGGCCGTGCTACCCACTGCGGGTGTTCCTCTGCGCGCTCGGCAGAGCTCTGAGCTCTCTTTGTCAGGCACGGCTACTGAAAAACCCTACAAGGGAAGCTGTACGAAGACATTTTCCTCCCCTTCTCCTGAAAAACAGATGTTTGAACTCCTTTAGTATGAAATGCAAGTTGTGCCTGGAGTTGAAAAGACAGTAAAGCTGTGAAGTTCACCACTTCCCTGCCTTTTGGGGATGCGCTGCCACACTTGTAGTGCTGCTATTAGCAGAGCTCTTGCACAGCTTTCATTTTTTTGTGCTTATGGAGAATGTTTTCAGCCCTGGTTGGCAGAGACCTCGTTCTGAATACCATTGTTACTATTTAAAATAATAATAATAAAAAAGCAGTCTTTCACAGGCTTCAGTGTATTAAGGACTTGGCTAGACGTGGACTTGGCAGTGCTAGGGAATAAGCAATGCCCAAATGAGTGTATTTATACCTGTGTAACCGTACCGAGCTGTCTTATGCCCTTTAACTGTTTCCAAAGTGAGTAAACCAGACTTGGAGCAGAACACGGCTTTCTGGGTTTTCTGCCAAAAAGCTCTTGCTGGTGCTGAGTCTGCTGAGATGAAGGAAACAAATCTTCAAATTGCTAAGTAGTTAATGCTTGCAATTATTTAAAATAGCTGGCATCTAAAATAGACTTGTTTCTAGAGGTACAGCTGGTCGTGTCCACAGCTGAAGATGCTGGAAGTCTGAAGAAGTTTTGGAAGTGAGATTGAACTGGTGAAGTTGGAAGTAGGTTGCATGTGGGGAGAGAAAGCTTTGCCAGAATGTGCAAATTTGCAAAATGTGAAGTTTTCTTCAATCTTGTGCTGTTCTTGTTGCAGCAGGGTCTGAAGGTAGGCTTGGCAGCCATTCATGGGCCATTCTTCTGCTGTTCCAGCACTAGGAATAATCCCTTATGTTTTTTTGAGTGTTAGTAAAATAGAGCTGGAGGGTGAGCAGAGGGAGGTGAGATCCAAAGGCAGATTGTCACCAGGGGTGACTGCAGCCGGGTGCCAGGTCTCCTGGAATCAACCGCTGGGTCTCAAAAATGTGAAAGCAGAGACTTAGCTGAGCATCCCACAGTGCAGGGTAGATGTACTGTGTGAAAACGGGGCTGAGGAAGTTTGTCTACAATGTTAATCGGATCAGAAGTCTTTATATGGAAGAGTGCACTGTTACAAACCTGGAGAGTTTATACAAGAGCAAGCATTGCTCATCGTCCAGATCTTCAGTCTGACTGAGCCGTGGGCAAAGCAAATGTGATGAAATGTGATTTTTTTTATTTTTTTTTAAAACGTAATCCTGAATGTGCTGGCAGTGTTTTAATGAGCAAGTATGTTTTCTGGTGCAGGTGGTAAGAAAGTTCCTAAGGGATGCTCGCTTTTCTTTGTGTGGATGTTTTTCATCCTTCTGCCTTACATTGCTTTCTTTTCCTTTG